>NC_083329.1:2470200-2632700 GCF_963455315.2 Globicephala melas | reverse complement strand
GGAAATTGCTCTTCTGACAGAGATCTCAAGGAACGTGCAAGCTATCTAACGATATGAACGATGCATCGCTGCTCTGGGGAAGAGGTTACCTGACAGAATCACAATCCAATTCTCACATACACGAGCTCCATAATAAGTACAAAAGAGTTTCCTTTTTATCAATAACAGACAATTGTGTATCTCAGGATGCGAGCGCTTGAGAGGCAAGTAGTAAAATGATTCCGCCGGCATCGCGGACAGATGCATCACCCAGGACCTGCTTTCCTTTTTGACTACACAGCAGCGACACGGCCAACATATTAATCCGCTCTGCTGAGCAGCCGGTCGCGTTGATCGTCATCACTGGGGGGGAAATGAGACCGGGCTCCTCGGTGGCCGGCGTGCGGCCGCGGGCCGATTACATTTCAATCGATGCCCTTCCCGAAGTTGGGCGGGGTGGTGGCGCCTGGACGCGGCGTCCTTTGTAGACGCAGCTGGCGCCGAGGCCGCCCGCGCCCCCGCCGCCGTCCGCCCGCGCCCGCCGCTCACCTGCACATGATCTCGTGGGTCAGCAGCACGCGGCACATCTCCGGGTTCTTGTCCTGGCCCTCGTAGACGATGGCCTGCGCGGGGGACAAGCAGAGGCGGGGTTACGCGGCGCCCGCGGCTGTGGCGCCCAGTCGCCCCGGGCGCTGCGGGCCTCGCGGGCAGCAGGTGCACAGCGGGCGAGGGGAGGCGTCCGGGGCCACCGTCCTGGCGGGGTCACCCGGAGCCTGGCTAGGCCAAAGGCGGCCTCCTCTCCTGGGCGCCCGCCGGGCCTGCGCGGGGCCTTCTGCTCGGGAGGACGGCTGCCGCGCTCGGGCCGGGGCGAGGGCCGGGAGAGGGAGGCCGAGGCCCCGGCGCAGGGAGCAAGGGCGCGCTGGCACCGACCCCGGCGCCCCTGCTCCCGGCCCCCTTGCTGCCCGCGCCGCCGCCGCCGCCGCCGCCGCCGCCGGGCCGCGTCCTCGGGCTATTGTCTACACCGAGTTGCAATCGGCGTGTTACAAAAGGCCGATCAGAACGCGCTAAGTAAGAGTAAAGAAGCGGAGAAGAGCCGCCCGGGCAACAGTTTGCCTGGTGTCGAGGGCCGCGCCCGCCCTGCCCCGCGCGCTCCCCGGGCTCGGGCAAGTCGGGCGCCCCGGCAGCTCCCCGCTTTCCAAGCCCAGGCGCCTCCGTGGGTCGCCCGCCCGGGCCCCGCCGCCGCCCCGAGCCCGCGGGGCCGCCTTGAGCGCCCGGCCACGGCCGGGATCCGCACGCGGCGGGCGGTCCCGGGGCCGGGGCGCAGCAACCGCACGTGGCCGCGCGGGGCCGGGCCTGGTGGGCGCCCCGCAGGAGCGCTGGGGGCCCCGGGGCGCCCGGGCCCGCGCGGCCACGTGCTCCTCGCCGGATGATATTTGGAAAGAAAGTGCTAATGGCCAATCTGGTGTTTATTTTGAAACTGCTAACAATGATTTTTCTCGGGTAAAAAGGCAGTGTCTGCGCACACGCTCTGGTGGGTTTTGAGCAGAGGCTCCGCCAGATGGTGCGAGGCCCTAGGTGCGCACACGACCGCGCTCAGCCCGGCTCCGCAGCCGGGAACCCGAGCCGGGGGGCCGCCCGCGCCTGCCCCACCGCCGGCCTCGCCAAAAAAGAAAGGAAAAAAAAAAGGGAAAAAGGCCACTGGGGGAGGGGGAGGGGCGGGGGCCGGGAGCCGCAAGTTCCCCCGCAGAAAATTCCACGGAACGGGGAGGGGAGTCTCCTCTCCAGTTCCCGCCCTCCCCCCCGAAAATTATCTGGAAATCACTTCCAACCTCCTCGGGCACTTCTGACACTTTCCTCCACTTCCAGGCGGACAAAGCCCTTTCTCGGGAAAGCCCGGGGCCGCCCTCTGGGCAGAGGGAAGGGTTCCCTCGAGCCCCTCTCCCACTGCCTCCTTCCCGACCCACTCGGAACCACAGAAGTGATGGGTGTCACCCCAAGCCAACGGGCCGCCTGGGGCTCAGGGCGCGTGGCCGCGGCGGGCACCAGCACTTCTGAGAACGCGGCTTGTCCTCGGATGGATCCCCGTATTTATATTTGATTTATTTTTTATTTTGTAGCACAAACAGAAATCCATAAACTGTCGGTTCAGCGCCATTGACTCTTTGATCAGTTACTGGGCTATTTCTTTCCTTCCCCACCCCCCCCCATCTCCGTCAGTGAGAGGAGATTAAATGCCTTTATTCTCAGCCCCGTTTATACTGTAAAGGTACAGGGAAAAATGAACAATAAAAGTGCACTTAAAACGGAAACCTCCTCCTTCTCTATGCAGAAACTCAACGCTGCCTGCATCAACCTCTTCGTTAGACTACAGCGATTTCCGAAAACATTTAGCCCTTATATACAAAGGAAATAAAAGGCACCCTGTCAACGCGCCTCCCGAGTTCCAGAGGCTTCCCTGAATCCCAGTGAAATAATTACCGAAGGGCGCGCCGCCTCCGTCTTTGTCAGAAAGACCGTAGTTTACCTGTCAGATCTGTTTTACTCTAAGAGAAAACCATAGTGTTTTACCACTGCAGACATTAAAATCTAACACGCTTGTTGCCTAGGTAAGGACAAACTTTTTAAAGGGGAAGTAAAATCCGAAAACCAATTGCCGTGCAGAGAGTGGGAGGCATGCGTGCTGGGCTGCAAGAAGCAGAAAGAGTTCCTTTTTACTTCGCTCACAATTCCTCAAGTTAGCATCAAAACTGAAGACACTACTTTCATTTCTAAGCGTGAAGCTCAGTTTGGAAGTATATATTTTTTTTTTTTTTTTTTTTTTTGCGGTACGCGGGCCTCTCACTGCTGTGGCCTCTCCCGTTGTGGAGCACAGGCTCCGGACGCGTAGGCTCAGTGGCCATGGCTCACGGGCCTAGCCGCTCCGCGGCATGTGGGATTTTCCCGGACCGGGGCACGAACACGTGTCCCCTGCATCGGCAGGCGGACTCTCAACCACTGCGCCACCAGGGAAGCCCTGGAAGTATATTTTAAATCAATCTGTGCACAGTGGATTTCACTTAGGCGTGGGATTTGCCCCTCCCCCACACTACTTGAAGAAAACGGGGGGGAAATCTTTAAAACAACTAAAAAACAACATACCACCCAACACAAGACCAGCCAGAGACTGCACAATGTCAAAAAGCAATGAAGCACTTTTCTGCACTTAATCACACGACTGATAGCCAATAGTTTTCATCGGAAAAGTTGACCAAGACAGGTTAAATAATTTAATAAGGAACTGCTGGTAATTATGTTATTTACAAGGTATGACAGAGGGTGGAAAGGGACGAGAAGCTACCCCCAGAGCAATGGACGGGTTTGGGTGACCCCTGGAGCTCGGAGTTTGAATTATGGAGATGGGGGGCTGAGAGGTGAAGATGGACTAGAGGAGAACAAGGTGACTTTTCACCCCAACA
Organism: Globicephala melas; assembly: GCF_963455315.2. Classification (NCBI taxonomy): domain Eukaryota; kingdom Metazoa; phylum Chordata; class Mammalia; order Artiodactyla; family Delphinidae; genus Globicephala; species Globicephala melas. Next base: position 2,629,266 of record NC_083329.1, on the reverse strand, counting down.
CATTTAACTTTTAAATCCAAATAAACGTCTCGTGTTACTAGACCATCACACTGGAAAGGAGGGAAAAAATGAGCTAATCAAGTCCAACCCAATGGGCTCTGGAAAGGAGTTAGTTGTCTTTGTTATAGAAAAAAAAAATCAATGAAATGATTCCAAGCAGAGAGAGAAACGTTTAAAAATTTACAAGGGGGGAGACCCTGAGAATTTTGTCAAATATTAATTACCGTAATTAATCAAGACAGAATTTGATTCCAATCACAAGGCATTTAATAAAGCATGTATGTCCTGTTCTAATGACAACATAAACTATTTTACCAATCACTTCATTTATTCCAATAAATATGGAATTCTCATTAGCATGTCAAGGAAACTAAATGAAAAACAAATACACCAGATCCATTTGTCAGTCTCCTAGTCTCTGAAACCCCAGGGCAGCCCCAGCTGAGCAGTGAAAACTAGTGTCGAGGCTTAAACTTTCTCACCTGTTTGGTCATTGAATCTATGAGGCGAACATACAGATCCTGCTCCGTTCTGACTCCTGCGAAGAAACAGGGACAGATTCTCATCAGGATTTTTAGCAAGGGCACACGGGGGCACAGGAAGTCGGTAACCCGGGACTGCCACCTCCATGATGCAGCAAAAGTTAGGCATGCCCTTTAAAAGGCAGGAAAGAACCCCAATCACTTCTCATTTAAATTTTTTCTTTTCTTAATTAAGAACCTCAATACTCTTAGAGTTTGCATTTAAAGGTGCAAGAAATGTGCCTGGCTGAGAGCAGGCCTGGTCGCTGCTCCGGGGGGGCCCTGTGCTGCTTTATTTTTGAAAACAGCACGAAATGGAAACTAAGTGAGAGTCTGAACTCTTTCTAATGTCTCTCGAGGATTTTTTTTAAATCTCAGTGCACAGGAAGTAAGTTGTGCTCGGTGTACAGAGCTACCCCCGTTTCAATAATTAACATTAATTTGCAAAATTGAAAAAAGTCACTTAAAAGTGATGTTCTGCTGGCGCCCCGTATCGATCCCCTTTTTACTTTCTGCTTCGAGCCCGACCGGTTAATCATGTGAAGGGCCATCGACTTATTGATCGTTTATGTTTTGTTTTCCTTCTATGCCATGAGAAGATTTCGTGTTTACATCCATGTCATTTTAATCTCAAAATCTTTATGTCCTTTAGCCATCGCGGAAAGGGAGAGCGAGCCCGGCGGGGCGGGAAGGCAGGAGCGGCCGCCGCCACTTACCGTTGCTGTACAGCAACTGGAGTTTATAGTGGATGCCGTTGTTGGTTTTCTCGTTGTTGGGCTCCTGAAAGTAACGATAAATAATTGCATTTAGTGCGATCGGTGTCCGGCGCGGCCACCGCACTCGGTCCCCCTCCACGACCGAGGCCCCTTGGCCTCACGCATGGCAGGATTCCTAGCTCGGAGCAGCGCGGTGATGTCACTTTCCTGCTGGAAGGCCAGCGTTCTCCTCGCCCGGAGTAAGTCCGGGGGCGCAGAGAAGTTGCCCAGCCCTCGGCTGGCCCGGGCGGCCGCACGTGGCGGCGGCGGGGGGCGCCTCGCAGAGCGGTCCCCGCCGCCGAGGGGGCACTCGGGGCCACCGCGCTTGGGCACCGCCTGCCTCCCACTTCTAGAAAGATGGAGGGTGTGACTGTATGTTTGCACTTACTTTCTCTTTCTCCACAAAGTCCACAAAAGCGGTCCTTTCAATCTCCACCGGCTGCCCCTGCCTGTCGTAGAGCGCCAGCACGAAGTGGAAGAAATTGGATTTCCGGAGGTTGGAAGGCGGCTGCTTCTCGAAGTGCGCCCGCGCCAGCCCCACGCCGCTGCGGGAGGAAAGAGACAGCGGCCCGGTGAGGAGCGCGGCGCCGGCCGGCTGCGGGGACCCGGCGGGGCCGGGGCCGGGGCGCGCGGGGGCGGCCGGTACGTACCTCTGGGCGGCCGTGTTGGCGTCCACCACCCCCGCCGTGTGCATCCACGAGCGCACCGGGTTCATGCCGCTGCCCAGCGGCTCCTCCTTCATGGTCGTCCCCCCGCGCGGAATATTCTCCTGAATCCCAAACATGAAAACTGGTGGCGGCGGCCGCAGCTCCCGGCCGAAAGCGCTTCCGCGAGCAGCGGCGCTCGGGGCTCGGCGGCAGGCGGCTGCCCTGGCCGCGCTGGCCCTGCTCGGCGCCTGCGGTCCGGCCCGCCGCCGGCTTCAGCCCGTCCCGGGCAGGCGCGACATACACCGGCGGCCGGGCGCTCCGGACGGCCGGGGGCGCGGAGGCGGCTACACCGGCGGCGCTTCGGCGGAGCAGGACGCGGTGGCCGCGGCGGCGGCGGTTTTTGTTGTTGTTTTGCAGGCGCGCTCAACGTGGTGTCATCCTAGCCAGGCGGCGTCCGCGGCTGCAGGACACTGCGGGATCGCCCGCTTCTGGCGCGGCCCGCCTGCTCCAAAGACAAATAAACGGGGCAGTGAGTGCCGCGGCGCAGTCCCGGGCGCAGGCGGGGCGCGGCGGGGCCTGGAGCGGCGCGCGCAGCGGATGGAGGCGCACAAAACTCAGCCCTCTCTCCCCGAGGAATGGACCCTTTCCCGGGAGCCAAAACTCGAAGCCCCCGGGAGCGGCGCTGTCAGAGGGTGACGTCGGGGGGCGGCGCCTGCGCCATATATGGGAGCGGCCGCCCCTCGCCGCGCCCCTCGCCGCCGCCGCCGCCGCCGCCGCGCTCTCCGACTGACTGCCTGACGGCGCCGCGAGCCGGCCCGAGCCCCGCGAGCCCAGCGAGCCCTGCCGCCGCCGAGCGCCGCCGAGCGCCGCCGAGCGCCACCGAGCGCCGCCGCAGCCCCCAGCCACGCGCCGCGGCTCCTCGCGCCCACCCGCAGCCAAGGAAGTTACTACTCGCCCAAATAAGTCTTGAAATGAAACAAACAACCAGTGCACAACTGCAGCCTGGCCCCTTAATACCTCCTCCCGAAATCAGCCACACAGTCAAAACACCGTGGGGAGCAGGGGGTAAAATGCCGGGGCGCCCCCAGTTGCCCAAATGCTGGCACTAAATGCAAGGGGCCGCAGGTCGCCCTGGGATGGCCCAAAGGGAAAAGTGGTAGAAGCAGGCAGGCCGCAGGAAGGGAGCTGGAGGGGCAAGCAACGAACTGGGGGCTGGGGCCTGGGGGCGAGGTGGGGGCGGGGAGCAGGGCTCCCTGGCCAAGGCGGGGCGCGCAGCTCAGCCTGTTTCCTAAGCAGACCTAAAGCGGCTGGGGGGGCCGGTCTGCCCCCGTCTGGGCCTTTCTGGGCGCGCGTGCTTTCCGCCCCGGCGGAGGCCACCGAGTGTCGGGCTGGGGACCCACGTCGGAGGCGGGCTCTGCCAGATGCTCTCTCTTTTTCCCGGTGGCCACGGGAGACCCCGTCCCCCGGCCTGTCCTTAGGCGCGGCGAGTGACAAAGGCGGCTCCGGGCTCTCTGGGTGGACAGGAAGCGCGCCCGGCCTCTGCGGCGACCCCGAGCCGGGTGTCCGGCTGCGCGCCCCGCGCGATGACCAGACCTCCCCGGCGCCAGCCGCTTTAAAAGCCGAGCAGACGCTGCGGGCGCCCGGGTCCTGCCCTCGGTGCCGCTGAGCCCGAGTGAGCGCGCGGCGCGCGGCTTCCAGACCTGGTTTCCAGGAATCTGGAGGGCAGCGGGGTGCGGGTAGCGCGTGGGCCCGGCGGCCGAGCTCCTGCAGGCAGCCGGGACTCGGCGCCCAGGCTCACTGCCCGCCCAAAGGACGTCTGCGCGACACGGAGCGGAGGCCCAGGGGACGACCAGGAGCTGCTGTCCCGGCACTTCCCTGCCGAGAGAATTCAGGCCCTTTTGATTAAAACAAACAGAAAATAAAAAAAAACAGGTTTCAAGGTGCAGTGTGTCGCAGGACAGCCTCTTCACGCCCGGTCTGGGGCAGCACTCGTTTTTTTTTTTTTTTTCTTTCCTGAATTGGCAGTGTGTGTGCGTTAATATTTTAATTAATCAGGAAAATCAAAGTCCGATTTACGTTATCTGGGGACCCCCAAGCCTCTTGGAAGGGGTGAGAAAAAAAAGCAGTGCTGGAAAGCAATCTATTTTGCTGGTGTTGGGGGTTAATGACTATTGCCAAAGATAAGTGAATTATCACAGCTGTTGCGCCAGTCCCATCTCAAAATCCATTCCGGTGCCGGCCGTCTAATTAAATACGTAAGTATAATAAAATCATATTTTATGACTATTTGAGGGTAATGAGATTAGTCTTTAGAAGCGATCGCCACATATTAAAGATGCCACTGTCTATAGAATGTTAATAACCTTAAATCAAAGTGTATGGAAACTATTCACGATAAATTAAATGAAAATTTCTGTATTCCTAATAAGCCCAGTGCTTTCCACCCACAGCCGACCCAGTGGAAGAGGGAACACTTTCCTCGTGGAGGGACAACGCAAAATAAAGTTAGTCAACGGTGGAGGGTCGGGTTGAGAAATCGCTTTGTCTCTGCGTATTTAGCTGCTTCTGGGGCTCACCGCAAGGCGAGCGGCCAGGCAAGCGTTATTGTCAGATTATGCAAAGTGCCTTTTCGGAAAAGATGAAGTTGGAAAGGGGAAACAATGTTCCCTTTGTAGCACACTTCCTAAAATGCCCAGCCCACGCTGGAGGTACCCCCTTCCTTGCTCTAACGAAAGTATCATGCTTAAAATCATTTACAGTATCTTTAATTCAGATTACACGCGCCAAGGCGATTTAAATCTGATTACCAAATTAGAAGGTTTTAAAACAAATCCTTCTAAATCTGATACTGTTGACTAAAGAGGGAAAAAAAGTTCTATAAGCCCATCACATAAGGTAACGATCCTGCCCCAGAAAGAAAAGGGGTTTTAAACCTTTTTGACAACAAATGCAGCTGCCCCACTATTTTGGATGATATTAAGCGAAAATGAATGCAAATCTGTGTTCAGCAGCCATCTGGCCCGAAATGGGGGAATCAGCTGCTCTCACAACAGGCTCGGAGGCTGAATCCATTTCAGCTCATTTTCTAGATCATCTGGTCCCGCACCCAAAGCGTGGAAAATACGGTCTTTATCATTCACCAACTTTATCTTTTTTGTCACTCCACTGCTGGCTCCGAGCTGCGGGCACAAGGACTCGCCAGCCGGGCAGGGTCTCCACATGGGCCTGCTGGGGAGCGGCCTGGCAGGGCAGCCCCTCAGCCCCCACACCTCGCCCCACCCCAGATTTTCCCCTTGACGGGGCGGGAGCGGCAGCGGAGAGGAGCGAGGGGCCCAGCGCCCAGGCCGGGGACGGCGGAGGGGGCCGCAGGTCAATTCCTGGATGTGCAGAGAGATGCTGGGAGCGCATCCCCGCGCCCGCCGCCTCTAGCAGGAGCCCTGCCCCCGCCCCTCTCGCTCTCTGGGGATCTAGGGGAGCCCAGTACCCAGGCGGGGGAAGCCGGGGGGGGGGCGGGTGCCGGCTGACTCTTTGGAAGTTGAGCAGGCCCGCCGCGACCGCTGGTCCAGCCTCCGCGCACAGACCGCTCCCAGGGGCCAGACAGACGCCCAGGGGCCGGGCCGGGCGGGGCCTGACCTTCGCTGGAAACCTCGCGGGCCGCGACGGCGGCGACGACAGCTCAGGGCGCCGCGCTCAACGCGATTTGCACGGGTGGCCCTCGCGCCACTGCCTCCTCCTCCTCCCCCTCGGAGGTTGGGAAGTATTCCTTTTGTGCGGATTTACGGGGAGAGGCTTCAATGAGCCCCCTCACATTTGCATTTAAATAGCGGCATCAAGCGCTTCGCGTGCCACACACCAGTGGGCTCCCAGATGTCACGCCGGAGTCAGTCAGATGGCCAGTGCCCAGCTGTCCTCCCCACGTCGTGCCGGAGCAGGCAGTGACCTTAAAGAGACAGCGCCCGCAGCCCCTGGAGCCCCGCTCGGGGAGCGGCGTGCAGGGCGCAGGGCCGCGGCCGCGCTTGGCCACTGACCTGCGGCACCACCCGAGGCTGGGCCGGGCGGTACAAGCGCGCAGCGCCCGCGCCCAGGCCCAGCCCCAGCCCGGCCTTCCTGCCGGCCGCGCAGTGTCCAGGCCGCCGCGCGCACCAAGCCCTCCGCCCGCGCCCACTACCCACCCACGGGAGGAGGGGAGGACTGCTCCGCGCGCGCCAGGCGTTGAACTTCCCCCTCGCGCCTCCCAGTCACGGGTCCTCCACTGCCGCGTGGTGCAAGGCCTGGAGAGCGGGAGTCGGGCTGGTGCCGGCCTCCGAGCCATCCAGAAACTTCGGCCAAGTTGGGGTCCCAGGACGCAAGGCCGGCCGCGGCGTCAGCGCCGGCCCAACGCCCAGAGCACTCTGTGAATGCCCCTTCCTGCTCGCGGCCGAGCCCGGGGAGCCAGCCGCCCTCTCTCCCAGCCTTCCGAAGAGTAATAAACTGCATTTCCGGCGTTGAGAAGCCCGGGCCGGGGGTTCCTGGAAGCCAATCCCCAGGAGGCATCCGGGGTGCGCGAGCGCGGCCGGGTGCGGCTCCGTCGTAGCGCCAGTGTCCTCAGGCCCAGGCTGCGCGGCCATGTCCCTCAGAGCCCTCGGGAAAGGGTGGGAGCCAACGCGCCGAAGGCCAGCGGTTCGCTTTCCCGCCGCCAGTGCTGAGTTGCAGGCACGGCCCGCCCCACGTCCTCCGCGCCCGGGGGTCACGCTCAGACAGCGCCGGTGACCCGGCCTCCAGCCCGGCTCTGGTCCCGAGTCTGGGCCCGGCGCCGCGCGCAGGCACGGCTCGGGAAAAGAACCGGAAAGCGGAGGGCCAGACTGACCTTGGGCCCCGGCGAGAAGGAGGTCGCAGGGGCTGGGGGAGCCGGAGAATAGAGTAATCCCGAGAGGGCGCACCTAGAAAGTCCCGTGAACTGCGGGGTGGGGTGGAACAGCCAGGCACTCGCAAACTCTGCCCCTCGGGGGTCAGTGACGCGGCCACTGAGCGCGCCCGGGCTTTGCCTTGCGCCGCGGGGGCACGCTCGCCCGTGGGCCTGGGGAGACCGGGGAAGCCAGGGCTCCGCACTCAGGCCACCCCAACCTGTTAAGCTGCGTACCAAGGGGGCCGGGCCAGAGTCTGGGGAGTTTTCCAGGCCCAGAGAACGCGCCTTCGCCCTCTCAGTACAGAGACGGAAGCTGCGGGGCCCTCAGGAGGCCTGTGGCGACGGAATCCAAGCCGGGACGCGCGTCCCGCCTGCCCTCAGAGGCAATCAACCGGGCATCTCGCCCTGGACACACGGGGCGCTTCTACGGGCTCCTCTCCCCTGCGCTGGAAGGCGGGAGGCCTGGCTGGATTTACAGCTAACAGAGCACCGAAGGGTCTCAGACCCCTGTTCTCTGCACCGCCGCCCCCCCCCAACACCGGTCACTCTGTAGGCCCACCCCTGAGTACCGAAAAGAGCTCAATTCTCCAAGTGAGAACGTGCAGGCGCCTCCTGCCAAGGCGGCCAAGTTTGATAAACAGCGCCTCCTGGGGTGAGGAGAGCGGAGTGCCGCAGCGCAGCCGAGAGCCGAGTCGCCCAGGCTCCCACCCACCCCCGGGCAGGTGGCCGCCGCGGCTCCCCGCCCGGCTTCGCCAGCTGGGCCGCGGCTTCTGCGCGTCGGGCGCACCTAGGCCTCGCTGACCCCGTGACCTCAGGAGCGCGAAGAAACGTCCACCCGCCGCCCGGTCCTAATTGCCGCTCACGTATGTTTGCAAGAGTCAGGCCGAGCCGGGCACCGGGAACAAGGCCCAGGCGGCGAACACCGCGCTCACGCCCTTGGAGAGAAGCGCGCGCTCCAAGTGCCCGGCCCTGTGGGGGGCAGCGGACGCCACCGGAACGCGCTCGACCGTCTCCTTGGAAAACCTAGCTCCAAGCGGGGCCGAAAATGCCGGGGCGCACCTCGGCTCCTGCAGCGTGCGAAATTAGAAAGGAAACAGTTAATTACTGTCTCCTTGTCCTAACTTTTCTCTGGTCCTTTCAGTTACTTTGTCTAACCCCATATTCTGAGTCAGCCCTGGGAGCTCTTCAGCCAGAGCGAGAATCCAAAATCAAACACTCGCCTTCTGCCAGCCGGGCTTCTCCCAGTGCACCTTGCAACCTTAAAGGTTGCCTCTCCGCAACAAGCTCGGAAGGCGCACCGGTGCTGGGAAAGACAGCTGAAGCGTGGCGGGGTCCCTCGGATCCGAAAAGGCACAGTGGTTTCGCAACGAGCTGGGATTTCCCGAGCTGCGTTCAGCGGCGCCCCAAGGCAGTCGGGCAGGCTGAGCCAGAGCCGGCGCCCCGGACGCGGGTTCCGCGCGCGCACGCCCGCCCCCGCCAGTTTACAAAGCAAACTTTCCCCAGAGTAGCTTCTACATGGAACGGCGCGCGAAGTACGCCAATCAACACCTAATCACACCCAAACTGTAGAAACACGGATCGATCAGATAATTTCAAATATTATAATTGGCTTTAATTAAACACACTGCGTTCTAATTAACTCTGAAATTTTAGCATGCTTTGGGACACTGGTGTCTGATTTGATATTGTCAGTCCAGATGTCCTAATAAAATTCAATCCTCCACTCAAGACTTCAATATTCACGAAGAACAAAATGCAAATTAAATGCAAAACCTAAAGTATCGCCAGAGGTATAATCAAGAAAGGTGTCTCAAAACTTCTCACTTTTTATTACGCAGTAGTTTAAAAATGCAGATTACATCCTAACAAGACCTCTCCAGTACACCATAAATCTTAACTCTTTCCTGGACGGGGATGGAGTGCCCTGCCACTGGCTTAAAGGTAAAGGAGGGGGAGAGCCAGATCCCATGATGGAACTGAACAACCTCCTGTGGAAGCCAACGGAGCGCAAAAGTTTGCCAGTGAGATTCTGGTTTGAAACACGGGTTTGCCAACCCGGGCAAAGGAGTTGGGGTGGTAGAGAGCCAAGGGGTGGAGGTGAACGGGATGGCACGGGACTGACGCCCTCCTCTGCCGCCACCTTCGCCCACTCCTTGGCCACACCTTAACGGAGCGTGTACACATCCCTTCTCCTGCGCAAAGGTGGGGGAGGTGGGTGACCGCGGCCGGGCCCGGTCAGTCCGCTCGCGTAATTATCTCGGCTGCGGGGACCGGGAGGACGAGGCTGGGAGGGAAGGGAGAGCACACTGCCCTTGGACAGAAATGTGTCAAGCCCTCCTCCTTTCCCTCTTGCACAAATCCTTTCGCCACATTCTCCCGACTTCTAAGGGATCCGAGCCAGCGGACGGGGTCCAGCGGCACGCGGCGTCGGGACGGCCTCTCCTGGGAAGCCCGGCGCAGGCCACACCGGGGGTGCGCCTCTGGCGACACGTTTAGCCGCGACTTGATTCTTTACCAATGCGGGCGTCTGCTAAATTTACAGTCCAGAATGAGCCCCGTTAAAAGGAAGCTATTCTCACATTAAAAATGTGTATGTTTTCCATACTAATGGAGTCACTTAAAGCTGCTGCTAATTTAACTTTTTAAAAAGGCCACACTGGAAATTTGCATTTTCTTTAGGATATTGAAATGAAGAGAAAACTGCTGGGCGGCGAGGCTGCCCAGGGCATAGCTGGGGGCCATGCAGAAATAAAAACAGATAAAGGAAAGAAGAAAGAAAGAAACCCGCTTCCTTTCTAGACTATTAATAAGCAATTTGTCCCGCTGAAATTTACATTGCAAAGCGCAGTGCACAGGCAGCCACGGCGGCGGAGCGGGCTCGGGCTCGGGCGGCGCATCCCGCGCGGGGTGCGGGCGGCCTCTGGGCAGTCCGGGCCACCCTCGGGAGTGATCAGTGCGCAGCTTTGAACTTGGTGTCCTTGCCGACGCATGGCCGACCCTCGCCCGCACCCAGGCGTATCTGCACCCCAGTGCCCCGCCTGGGCCGAGCGCCCGGGCAGCCGGCACTGGAGCTGCGCGGTCACCACCAGGGGGCCGCAGCCAGTTGGGGTCTCTCCCGGGGAGCCCCTAGGCTCCCACGGACATCCCAGACTCACGGACCCCCATCCGCCCCGCAACACTGCACTGCCCCGGCCTTAAATTAAAAATGCCAACAATACGCTTAATATTTTTCCCGCTGAGCCGTGCGGCCCTGGTCCAGGCCCACTGCCGGTGCGGAGCCTCGCGCTCGGCGCCCGCTAGCGCCCCCGCCAGCGCCCCCGCCAGCGTCCCCGCCCGCGCGCGGCCCGGCGGAGCGCAGCTCCGGAGCCTAGCGTGGGACCAGGGCGCCATCTACGGGCGCCGCGCGGCTCCGGACGCCGCCGCCTCCTCCCTCTCCCCTTCCGGAACCCGCTCCTCCTCCCGCAGCCGCCGCCCGCGCTTGTCCCGCGTCCGCACAGCGACGCCTGCCACTTACCACAATTGCAAGGCCCTCCCCATGCCATTTTGCTTATGAAACATTGATTGCTAGATAGTCGAACTTTTAAGCGCTGTATTAAAACTTTCGAAATGATAGGCGCTCTCCTGCTTGCAATTTTGGGGCACACGGTTAAAAGACATGAAATGTAAAGATAATGCAATTTGATTTGTTAGTCCAACTCTGCGATTTGAGACTTGATGTCCCCAAAGACCTGGCGAGCTTTTCGCCTTTATTTATTTTTATTAAAACATCAATCTACGCTGGAGCTGGGTGAACTCGGTTTCACCTGGAGAACATAAAATTCTCCATACCAGAGAAATAAGCACCTTTCATAAATCAGCGGTATTCCTGACACATCGATCAATTTTTGGTTGTTAACCCGAAAGGAGGAGTTTTAATTGCTTCCTGCGTTCTCTTCCAGGCATCTCAGCGTTTCGACCCCTCCCTCCTGCCCTCCAGGGATCTCACTTTGTATTGGGGGGAGGGGCGGGGATTGAAAAATCCCGGGTCGTTCCACTAAATCCCAGAACCCCCTATCTCCGCCCGCGCCCGTGCGCGCCTCCTCCGCGCCGAGGGCGCTCTGCACGCGCTCACCTCTCAGCAGCCCAGCCGGGAAGGCCTCGAGGAGAGGCTACCCGGAACCCGGGAGGCCGCCCAGGCGTGCTCGCCAGCCGCCAAGACGCTGCCAGGGCCCGGCGCAAAAGTTCACTGCGAGGCCAGGGCCGAAGTGCCGCCCACGGTCCCGGGCTCCCGCGTTCCCAAGCCCCGCCGCGCTCCTTCGCCGCAGCCCCGACCCGCGCTCCCGCAGGCGAGGAGGAGAGCGCACCCCGGCTCGGGGACCCCTCAGTGCGCGCAGCCCGGCCCCCCCCCACTCCGCCCAGCGCCCGACCCGCGACGCGCGAAGTTCAACTTTGAGGGCCCGTGGCCTCCGGTGGGCCGCGGGCCGGGGCGGGGACCACCCCCCCGACGGGATCGCGAGCAGCCACCACGCGCTTACCTGCGCCGCTCATTCGACGGGAGTTGCGGGGCGCCCTTGCCGCGAGGTGACAGCGGCGCAGGCTTTGGGCCGGGAGGGTGTGCTGCCCGGCGCCTGCCCACCTTCTCACCTCCCGCCCTCCCTGGAGAGCCCACGGGCCGGGCCGCGAGCGCACCAGTGCGCACGCGCCGCGCCGTCTTCCACCGCGGGAGGTGGCGGCGCGGTGGGCGCTGTGGGTGCGGTCGGTGGGTGGGTGGGCGAGAAGGTACCCGCGGGCGCCCGGCAGCCTGCCCGCCGCCGTGCCCCGGGGCCGCAGCTGCACCCCGCGCTGACCGCGGGCGGGGGAGGACTTGCGGGGCATCCCCTAGCCGGACGCGGGATTCTCCGTGGGGAGGCCCTTTTGCCAGGACCTGAGCCACGCTCCTTCCTCTGAGGGCCTGAGGGCGTTCGCAACCTGCTTTGGACAAGACAGCGCGCCAGGCCCCGGACGGGACGGCACGGCCAGTACACCTGTCCGGAAGGGGGGTCCCAAGCCCGGGAGGCCTGAAGCCGTCGGTGTGGATGCGTGCACCCTCGCAAGCTGAAGACGCCCCGCGCCTTTTTGGTAATGTTGGGGAGGGGGCCGCTTCCTTGGAGACTAGATGCTACTAAGCTAGTGAGAAACACTCTTCCGCCCGGAGGTCTCAGTGAAATGGGGGAGGGAAGAGATCTCCCACAAACAGGAGAGGGACCAGGATTCTCCCCTGAGAATTTGTTTGCAGGTGGCTTTAGCCACCTGGCCCGCTCCAAGCGGAGCTCTGCGCTCGGGGCGTCGTCAGCTCACGCGCCTCCGTAACTCTTGGAGAACGAGGCCAGGCAGCCCTGACCACGCTACCCCTGCCTTTGGTGTCACCTGGCAAATGACCGGATGTGGAACCTTTGCCATAAGCATCTGGAGCTGCTCTGTAAGAAAGAAAGGGCGTCAGGAGCTCTGGCATCCCGCACCCTCTGACTGACGCTGGGCCTGGCGGGAGCTGACCGGGCCTGCCCTCCCTACCCCCGTCTGCTCAGTTTTCTAATACCTCCCTTTGACGAAAGCCTGGGGCTATCTCCTACCGATTCTTATCTACATGCTTTCTTAAAACCTAAGTGCGATGCAGATACCTAAACAAATACAACTTTCGTATCACCAAGGTTTGTTTCAGAAAGCACCAGTGTGTTGAAATGTGACCCTCACCCTCCACCTTCTCGGTTTTTCTCCCCTGTTTCTGGCTCCTAGACTTGTTTTGTACTCTTTATTTCAGCCTTTTACAGTGAAAGTTGAATGTGCTGAATCATGAAATCTTACCGGAAGGAGAAAGTTATTTTTGGCCATTTATTTAGTAAAAAGCACTCTAGAGAATGCAACCCAGAAATGTACTTTATTATGATAGCTTAATGTAAGAAAAGAACTAAATAACTAGTATTTCCCCCTTGTCATCTTCACTTGGGAATCATTTTTAATGTGAGCCAGCATGAAACTATTTAAGCAGTATGCAATATTTTAGGACATAAAATTACCCATGTTTTTAAAAGCAGCTCACATGTATTGGATGTTATGTGCCAGCACCCCAAGATAGGCACATGCACAGAAAAGACGGAGGACATGTCCTGGTCACACTGCCAGGAGGCTGCGACTCCAGCCCCAGCGCTGGACTCCAGAGCTCTGGTCCTTACAAGGTGCAGCCACGTGTGCCTTAAGAGGCAAAGGGGGAAGCGGGACGGGGGGGGGGGGTCGGGGGGTCCAATGTCTTGAAGTCACTTTGCATGCATGGAGCCTTAAAACTGCCTCTGCTCAATCAGTTCGGTCAGGTCGGCTGTGGAATGACGGGGTTGGGGTGCTGACAGGGGGGCGCTGAAGGGAGGGGTTCCATCCTCTAGTGATGGCTTGGTGACCCTTTGTTGTCCAACCTTCCTTCTTGCTGTTTAACCCCAAGTTCCCACACCACGCCCTACAGTCTTGCCTGCTCCCCTGTCCCCCAAAGGCTGCTGTCGCCAGGGCTCCTTCTCCAAATGTGCCCGTGAGCCTGTGCCGCCCTGCAGGTGCCTGCCCACTGCTCTGTGGCATCTCTCTTCCTGAGCCGCCACTCGACTAAGGAGCCTGGTCTCACCCTTGGTAGGTCCTCAAAGGAGATATAAATGTGTGTATACATATATATATATATATATATGTACATATATACGAATATATATATACATGAATGAGGAATGCATGGAGAACATTTAGCCACGTAGGTAGTGATTCAGGGGTCAGGGGCCTGGGAGAGGAATGGTGTAGGTCTGGTGGGTGCGTGAGGGAAATGACATGATCTGATGGGGTGCTTGGAGCAAACCTGTCATTTTTATGGGAGAGAAACTCAGAGAGCTCAGCCGTTGAGAGAAGGCCCCCCATGGCCTCATTTTTACACACCAGTATCGGCACAGAGGTATCCTTAAGTAGAAGCCATTGACTTTCTCTGTGCCTCGCTTACTGGATACAGTGACTGCTGCCCCTCCACTGCCCTCACTTCCCCCCACCCCCGAACATTCATGTAGGCCAGGCTCAGCTGTGTGTGAGGTGTGGTGAGGAAGCCCTGCCCGCGTGCAGCGGGAGACGTAGTGTCACAGCCAGACACGCGAAAGAAACAGGAGACAGCTGGTGATGTTCGCATTGGGAAAGCCTTCCATGGATCTCACAGGTTAAGCCCAGTTCTCTCAGCCACGTAAAAATCAGCGTCCATTTCATCTGTCACGGTCCACATCTGTGTGCTCTCATTGGCCACTGTGCCTGGAAACAAATTCACAAACGTCAATATTCAAACCTGTTTCAATATTTAATCATTTTACCCGGAACAAGCACTGTGCCTAGTGGCCACTACTAAGCAGCTAACATTGCGAGGGTGAGGACTGCAAGGTGGGGACTTAACTGCCCCCAAATAGCACAGGCTAGTCCAGGGTGCTGGAGGCGCAGGGGCCCCGTCCCGGAAACTTGGCCGAGGTGAAACTCGGCCACTGAACCCAGAAGTCAGAACTTGATCGTGGGCATTTTCAGAGCACAGATAGTTTCAGGGATTGTTTGTTTTATTTGCAGGTCTCTCATTCTGGTGTGAAACGTGTCTCTACATGGATTTCTCCTATGAGAAGCTCCTGGAGTCAGGACGGTCCCCGTCATCTGGTTTATCCGTTCTTAGCACAGAGCTGGCACGACGAGGGGGCTCAGCAAATACTTCCTGAATTAATACAGATGTGATTCTGTTTTAGAGACTCTGTATCATGGGAAGATTCAAACACACCCACACCTTGATAGAATGGAAGATGGAAACCGCTCTCCTGCTCAGAACATTTTTGTTCGTCCATCTCTCTTCCCGTCCTGCAGGGGAAAAAAAATATGTTAGTTAAAACGGCACGTGATTTGGTCAAATATGCCATGATGCTTGGGGACACCTTTGCTCTTGCCTCCCACTGGAGTAACCTGGGCGAGAGTAACAAAGAAAACAACCCACTGTCCACGTCGGACAGCCAGGAAAAGGGCCCCTTGTGGGAGGCGGGGGCGGGGGAAGTGAGGACCCTCACGGTCGAGTCCCGCCTGGAAAGCAGTGAACACCGCCCACAGGGCTATAAGCCAGGCCAGGGATGACGGGAACCGGCTTCCCAATGCCCTTCCTGCCTGGGATGTTGATTTCACATTGAGACCCACTCCTCCAAATTGTGGAGATGGACTTGGGGCTCTCGGGGCAGAAGACTTGCCCAAGGGACTTGTGAACGGACGCAATCAGATGCCCCTTCCCAAGACATCTCTGCCCCTACCTGGCCCTCCACTGTCTGGGTCTAAAGGAACACGACGGATGCTTCTGTCTTAAAGTCATTCCTGGGGAAATCCCAGGGTGGGAAGCCCTCTGGCCAGGAGGCGAAGTTTTCAGCGAAAGGTGTGAGGACGGCAGAGGGTTCCCTCGTCAGCTGTCCCAACCCCGCAAGCTCTGGGGCCACCAGAAATGCAGCCGTGGGGTGAGAGGTCGCACTCAGAGATGGAAAGTTGGAGCAAGGAAGTGGCAGCTGCCCCCAGGGACTGAGCAGGTCTGAATCACAGAATCCCGTCAAGCCCATAGTAAAGAGCGCCCTTTTGCCTTGTGGTGGAACAAAGGAATCGTGTACAAGTGCGAGGGCACCTGCCCGGTAGCTTGGGGCTGGCAGGGTGTCTCGGCTGGCCTTGGCCATGGGGCGTGGTAATTATAAATTACAAGATATTGAGTAGAGTTCCCTGTGCTGTACAGTGGGTCCTTGTTGCTCATCTATTTATATATAGTTGTGTGTATCTGCTAATCCCAAACTCCTAATTTATCCCTCCCCCACTTTCCCCTTTGGTAACCATAAGTTCATTTTCTATATCTGTGAGCCCGTTTCTGTTTTGTAAATAACTTCATTTGTGTCATTTTTTAGATTCCACACATAAGTGATATCATGTGATATTTGTCTTTATCTGTCTGACTTACTTCACTTGGTATGACAATCTCTAGGTGCATTCATGTTGCTGCAAATTGCATTATTTCACTCTTTCTTTATGGCTGAGTAGTATTCCATAGTGTGTATACGTACGTATATACTATACCTTCTTTATCCATTCATCTGTTGATGGACACTTAGGCTGCTTCCATAACCTGGCTATTGTAAACAGTGCTGCAGTGAACATTGGGGTGCATGTGTCTTTTCGAATTAGAGTTTTCATTTTTTCCAGGAGTGGGATTGCTGGGTCATATGATAATTCTATTTTTAGTTTTTTAAGGAACCTCCGTACTGTTCTGCATAGTGGCTGCACCAATTTACATTCCCACCGACGGTGTAAGAAGGTTCCCGTTTCTCCACACCCTCCCCAGCATTTACTAGAGAAGACCTCTTACTAAAATCCAGGGTCTCCACTGTGCATACTCCAGGACGGGGCGACTGCCAAGGAGCAACACACAGGCAAGGAGACCCCTGCATGTGATCACAGAAGACATAAACCTGAGGATATTTTCTATGCATACACTAACTGTTTTGCTTGTCTACTAAGAGTTATCTCCTCAACCTGAAACAATGTACTTTCGTACCGCAAATTCTACTAAAGAGAAAACAAGCCATTTTTAAAAATGTAAATCATAACAGTTCTTTGCATTCAACTTTCAGAAGAGATTCCTAATGAATTCTTTCCAACCCTGCGTTCTAATCTCTGATCCGGTGCTGACAGGTGTGAGATAATACAGAAGTCCGTTCCTCAGCCAGCTGGCCATGGCACGGCCCTGGTGCAGGGCCGGAATTCTAAAGACGTCCCCGAGATTTCTGTCCTCCGGTTGTTCAATCAAACCATAATCCAGGTACTGCTGGGAAGGAACTTGGCAGATGGAATTAAGGTTACCAATCAGCCGACTTTAAAACTGGGAGATTATCCTGGACTCTCTGGACATGAGCCCTTAAGAGCAGATGAGGAAGGAGGAAGAGTCAGTGAGATGTAGCAGGAAAGGGAGCCGGAGGAGAGGCCAGAGAGAGTCAGAGCATGAGAGAAACTGGGCCTGCCATTGTCGGAGGGGCCACACAGAAAGCACAAGGAGGACACAGGCAGCCGCTATGAACAAAGACTGGACCCAGCTGTCAGCCAGGAAGGAAACAGGACTTCAGTCCTACAACCACAGGAACCGAATTTAGCCAAAGATCAGAATCATCTTGGATGAGGACCCCAAGCTCCCGATGAGAACACAGCCAGGCTGACTGCTTGATTTCAGCCTTGCAAGACCCCCAGCAGAGGACCCAACTGAGACCATCCAGGCAGCTGACCTTCAGAACTATAAGACAGTGAATGGTGCTGTTTTCAGCCACCAAACTGGTGGCAATTTGTTACCCCAACAACAGACAATGAAAACACCCACCTTTGAAGCCTGGAGGCAGATGCTCCTTGCTTACACTGTGTATCAGTCAGTTGTTGCCATGGTAATGCTGCTAACAGACCTTCCCCAATGCAGAGGCTTAAACAACAGCCACGCCCCTCACACATGCCCCTGCAGGGCAGCTGGCACAGCTGTGCTGATCTCGGCCTGGTGGGTTGTGTCTGGCCAACGGTGGCTTCACTACACAAGGCGAGAGCTGTGGACTCTCCCAGCAACTCTGCGGACAGGCTGGCTTTTTCCCTGGGGGCCCCTGGCTCCAGGGTGGCCACAGGCTGGAGCAGACCTGTTCTGAGGGGTGGAGGCCAGGTGGGCATCTCCAGTGCCTCGGAAGAAGGCTAACCCAGCCTCTGAGCCATAGAGTGTGGAGAAAATGCACATCAGTCCCATTGGGAAGCTATAGGTGATGGGGAGGAGGGTCAGGAGAAAAGAGCACATGGCACTCACCTCCCGTCTGTCCCTCCTGTTGTATGGAGACCAGCTCCAACAGGCCTGTGGGTCTGCCTCCCACCCCCCAGCACCTAGAACAGTGCCGTCAGCCTTCAACCATATACCAATTTACCAGCCCCGGGTTAACATAAAAACCGAAGGCAGAGCCCACATTGGTCTGGGTTGGATCACATACATGATCATCCATAAACCAAGTACGGTGGCCCCAGGAGGATGGGGCCCTTTGATAGGCAAGCATCCATCCCGAAACTGCCTATTGAGGAGTGGTCCCATGTGAAAGAATGCAGGGTGACAAAATGCATCCAACACAGCAACCATAGAAGCCAGAATGAAAATGGCAAAAAATTATTTTTAAGTGTTGAAAGAAAAGAACTGTCCATACAGAATCCTATATTCAGAAAACAATGTCCTTCAGGAATAAAAGGGAGATCAAGCCATTCTCAGATGAAAGACAACTAAGAGACTTTCTTGCTTGTATACCTACCCCCAAAAAATGGCTAAAGGAAGTTCTTTAAACAATAAAGAAACAATAAGAGAAAGAATTTTGGAACATACAAAGAGATAAACATAGAAACACAATAGTTAACTCAAAATGGAATTCTAAAAAAAGTGTTTATGTCTCAGCAAATGAAAGTCCAAATCCAGACAGCTTCACAGGTGAATTCTACAAAACATTTAAAAAAGAGTTAACACTGATCCTTCTTAAACGATCCCCAAAAAATTGAAGAGGAAGGAATGCTTCTGAACACATTCTACGAGGCCAGCATCACCCTGATACCAAAACCAGACAAAGACACCACAACAAAAGAAAATTACAGGCCAGTATCACTGATGAACATAGACACAAAAATCCTCAACAAAATATTAGCAAACTGAATTCAAAAATACATTGAAAGGATCATACCCATGCTCAGGTAGGATTTGTCCTAGAGATGCAAAGATGGTTCAGTATATCCACAAAGCAGTCAACGTGACACACCACATTCACAAGATGAAGAATAAAATCATCTGATCATCTCAATAGATGCATAAAAAGCTTTAGACACCACAATTCAACATCCACTTATCATTAAAACTCTCAACAAAGTGGACATAGAGGGAACATACCTCAACATAAAAAAGCCCACATATGACAAACCTACAGCCAACATCATACTCAACCGTGAAAATCTGAAAGCATTTCCTCTAAGATCAGGAACAATACAAGTATGCCCACTCTCAACACTTTTATTTGACATAGCGTTGGAATTCCTAGCCACAGTAATCAGGCAAGAAAAGAAATAAAAGAAGTACAAATTTGAAAAAAGAAGTAAAACTGTCACTGTTTGCGGATGACATGATACTATATATAGAAAATTCTAAAGACACTACCAAAAAAATTTAGAATTAATAAATGAATTCAGCAAAGTTGCAGGATACAAAATTAATACACAGAAATTTGTTGCATTTTTATACACTAATAATGAACTATCAGAAAGAGAAATTAAGAAAAATTCTCATTTACATTTTCATCAAAAAGAATAAAATATGTCAGAGTAAATCTAACCAAAGAGGTAAAGGACTCTGAAAACTATAAGACACTGATGAAAGAAATTGAAGATGACACAAATGGAAAGATATACCATGCTCATGGATTGAAAGAATTAATATTGTTAAAATAACCACATTACCCAAGGCAATCTACAGATTCAAAGCAATCCCTATCAAAATACCAATGGCAATTTTCACAGAACTAGAACAAATAATTCTAAAATGTATATGAAAACACAAAAGACCCCAAATAGCCAAAGCAGTCTTGAGAAAGAAGAACAAAGCTGGAGGTATCATAGTCCCTTCCTGATTTCAAACTATACTACAAAGTTACAGTAATCAAAACCGTATAACTGGCACAAAAACAAACACATAGATCAATGGTACAGAATAGACAGCCCAGAAATAAACCCACGCAATTATGGTCAATTAATCTACAACAAAGGAGGTAAAAATATACAGTGAAGAAAAGATAGTCTCTTCAGTAAATGGCACCGGGAAAACCAGATAGCTACATGCAAAAGAATCAAACTGGACTACTTTCTCACACCATATACAAAAATAAACTCAAAATAGATTAAAGACTTAAACGTAAGACCTAAAACCATAAAACTCCTAGAAGAAAACATAGGCAGTATGCTCTTTGACATGGATCTTAGGAATAATTTTTTGGATCTGTCTCTACAGGCAAGGGAACAAAATCAAAAATAAACAAATGAGACTAAACTAAAAGGCTTTTTCACAGGGAAGGAAACAACCAGCAAAACAAAAAGGCAGCCCACTGAATGGGAGAAGATATTTGTAAACAATATATCCAATAAGGGGTTAATATACAAAATTACAACGAACTCATACAACTAAACATCAAAAAACACAACCTGATTAAAAAATGGGCAGAGGATCTGAATAGACATTTTTCCAAAGAAGACATACAGATGGCCAACCAACACGTGAAAAGATGCTCAACGTCTCTAATTATCAGGGAAATGCAAATCAAAACCACATTGCAATACCACCTCATACCTCTCAGAGTGGCTACTGTCAAAAACACAACAAAATGGCAAGTGCTGGAGAGGATGTAGAGAAAAGGGAACACTTGTGCACTGCTGGTGGAAATGTAAATTTGTGCAACCACTAGGGAAAACAGTATGGAGTTTCCTCAAAAAATTAAAACTAGATCTTCCATGTGATCCAGCAATTTTACTACTGGGTATTTACCAGAAGAAAATAAAAACACTAATTCAAAAAGATATATGCACACCAATGTTCACGGCAGCATTATTTACAATAGCCAAGACATGAAATCAACATAAGTGTCCTCTGGTAGATGAATGGATAAAGAAGATGTGGGGTGTGTATGTGTGTGTGTGTGTGTGTGTATACATATATATGTTTACACATACATATATATGTACATACGCACACACAATGGAATATTGCTTGGTCATAAAAAATGAAATCTTGTCATTTGCAGCAAATGGATGGATTTAGAGGGTATTACGTTAAATGAAATAAGTCAGACAGAGAAAGAAAATTCCATAGGATCTCTTGTGTATATGGAATCTAAAATACAAAACAAAATTAAAACAGACTCATAGATACAGAGAACAAAAAGGTGGTTGTCAGAGGGGAGAGAAGTGGGGAGGGCAAAATAGGTGAAAGAGGTACAAACTTCCAGTTATAAAACAAATAAGCGACAAGGATGTAATATACAGCATATTACATAAGTAATATGGTCAATAATATGGTCAATAGTATTGTAATATTGTAACAATTTTGTATGAGGACAGACAGTTACTTGAGTTACCATGGTGATCATTTCATGATGTATGCAAATGTCAAATCGCTATGCAGTACACCTGAAACTAACATAATATTGTACATCAACTGTATTTCAATAAAAAATAAAAATTAATTAACCTAATAATTAAAAGTGTTTAAGTAACCCACAGAAAGGTAAAATAAAAAGCAGAGGGAATACACTTAAAACAAAAAGAAAATGGCAAACCTAAGCGGTAACATATCAAAAAACTACATTAAATGTAAATTGTCTAAATACTCCATTTAAAAGGCAGAGATTAGAAAACATGATTCAACAATATATTCAAAATACTCAACAATATACTCAGTATACTCAACAATATACAGTCTACAGGAAACTCACTTCAAATATAATGCTATAGGCAGGTTGAAAGCAAAGAGATGGAAAAAGATATATTGTGTGAACATTAATCAAAAAGAAAGGAGTACTGCCTGTATTAATATCAGAAAAAGTATACTTTAGAGCAAAGAAAATCACCAGTGACAGAGAATGACATTATATAATGATAAAAGAAGACATAGCAATTGATAAAAGAAAACACAGCAATGCTAAATGTGTTTGTACCACAGAAACAGCTACAAAACATGTGAAGCAAAGACTGATAGAATTGAAAGAAGAAATAGACAAATCTATAATTATACATGGAGTTTCTCTGTGATTGATAGAACACATTTACAAAAAATCAGCAGACATAGAAGAACTCAACCACACCATCAACCAACAACTCAATCCAATTAGGATCTAATTGACATTTATAGAACATGCCTCTCAACAACGGCATTATACACATTCTTTCCAAGTATCCATGAAACATATAACAGTATTGACCATACAATCTAGGACATAAGAAAGATCTCAACAAATTTAAAAGAATCAAAATCATACAGAGTGTGTTGTCTGACCACAACAGAATAAAACTAATATTCAGTAAGAAAAAAAATCTTCAAACACTTAGAAACTAAGCAAGGCACTTCTAAATAATCCCATGAGCCAAAGAAGAAGTCCTTAGTGAAATAAAAAAATAAATCCATTGAACTAAATAAAAAGACATATCAAAATGATGGAGCACAGCTAAAGCAGTGCTGAGGGAAAAATGTAGAGCATTAAATGCATTCATTAGAAAAGATGCTGAACCAAGTAGACATTCACCGGCAAACGTGAACCTCCACCAAAGTCTCAAACCTTATACAAAGAGTAATTCAAAATGGATCATGGACTTAAATGAAAAATTACAAAACTTTTTGAAACAAACATGGGAGAAAATCTTGGGAATTTAGGGTAGTAAAATAGTTCTCAGACTTGTAACAAAGACACAAGCCAAAAATAGAAAAGAAAATGGATAAATTGGATTTAATCAAAATATGTTGGGACGAGCCTCTTAGATAGCCTCCTCTGCCAGAGGGCAGACAGCAGAAGCAAGAAGAACTACAATCCTGCAACCTGTGGAAGGAAAACCACAATCACAGAAAGATAGACAAGATGAAAAGGCAGAGGACTATGTCCCAGATGAAGGAAAAAGGTAAAACCCCCAAAAAACAACTAAATGAAGTGGAGATAGGCAACCCTTCCAGAAAAAGAATTCAGAATAATGATAGTGAAGATGATCCAGGACCTCATAAAAAGAATGGAGGCAAAGATCGAGAAGATGCAAGAGATGTTTAACAAAGACCTGGAAGAATTAAAGAACAAACACCTAGAGGAATTAAAGAACAAACAGAGATGAACAATACAATAACTGAAATGAAAAATACGCTAGAAGGAATCAATAGTAGAATAACTGAGGCAGGAGAACAGATAAGTGACCTGGAAGACAGAATGGTGGACATCACTGCCACAGAACAGAATAAGGAAAAAAGAATGAAAAGAAATGAAGACAGCCTAAGAGACCTCAGGGACAACATTAAACACACCAACATTCGCATTATAGGGGTCCCAGAAGGAGAAGAGAGAGAGAAAGGACCCAAGAAAATATTTGAAGAGATTATAGTCGAAAATTTCCCTAACATGGGAAAGGAAATAGCCACCCAAGTCCAGGAAGTGCAGAGAGTCCCAGGCAGGATAAACCCAAGGAGAAACACGTCAAGACACACAGTAATCAAATTGACAAAAATTAAAGACAAAGAAAAATTATTGAATGCAACAAGGGGAAAATGACAAATAACATAAAAGGGAACTCCCATAAGGTTAACAGCTGATTTCTCAGCAGAAACTCTACAAGCCAGAAGGGAGTGGCAAAACATATTTAAAGTGATGAAAGGGAAGAACCTACAACAAAGATTACTCTACCCAGCAAGGATCTCATTCATATTTGATGGAGAAATCAACAGCTTTACAAACAAGCAAAAGCTAAGAGAATTCACCACCACCAAACCAGCTGTACAACAAATGCTAAAGGGACTTCTCTAAGTGGGAAACACAAAAGAAGAAAACGATCTACAAAAACAAACCCCAAACAATTAAGAAAATGGTAATAGGAACATACATATCAATAATTACCTTAAATGTGAATGGATTAAACACTCCAACGAAAAGACACAAACTGGCTGAATGTATACAAAAACAAGACCCATATATATGCTGTCTACAAGAGACCCACTTCAGACCTAGGGACACATACAGATTGAAAGTGAAGAGATGGAAAAAGATATTACATGCAAACTGAAATCAAAAGAAAGCTGGAGTAGCAATACTCATATCAGATAAAATAGACTTTAAATTAAAGAATGTTGCAAGAGACAAGGAAGGACACTACATAATGATCAAGGGATCAATCCAAGAAGAAGATATAACAGTTGTAAATATATATACACCCAGCATAGGAGCACCTCAATACATAAGGCAAATGCTAACAGCTATAAGAGGAAACTGACAGTAATACAGTAATAGTGAGGGACTTTAACACCTCACTTTCACCAATGGACAGATCATCCAGACAGAAAATTAATAAAGAAACACAAGCTTTAAATGACACAATAGACCAGATAGATTTAATTGATCTTTATAGGACATTCCATCTGAAAACAGCAGATTGTACTTTCTTCTCAAGCACTCATGGAACATTCTCCAGGATAGATCACATCTTGGGTCACAAATCGAGCCTTGGTAAATTTAAGAAACTTGAAATCATATCAAGCATCTTTTATGACCACAATGCTATGAGATTAGAAGTCAATTACAGGAAAAAAATGTAAAAAACACAAATATATGGAGGCTAAACAATGCACTACTAAACAACCAAGAGATCACTGAAGAAATCAAAAAGGAAATCAAAAAATACCTAGAGACAAATGACAATGAAAACATGACGATCCAAAAATTATGGGACACAGCAAAAGCTGTTCTAAGAGGGAAGTTTATAGCAATACAATCCTACCTCAAGAAACAAGAAAAATCTCAAATCAACAATCTAACCTTACACCTAAAGGAAGTAGAGAAAGAAGAACAAACAAAACCCAAAGTTAGTAGAAGGAAAGAAATCATAAAGGTCAGAGCAGAAATAACTGAAATAGAAACAAAGAAAATAATAGCAAAGATAAAACTAAATAAAAATAAAACTAAAAGCTGGTGCTTTGAGAAGATGAACAAGATTGATAAACCTTTAGCCAGACTCATCAAGAAAAAGAGGGAGAGGACTCAAATCAATAAAATTAGAAATGAAAAAGGAGAAGTTTCAATGGACACCACAGAAATACAAAGCATCATAAGAGACTACTATAAGCAACTGTATGCCAATAAAATGGACAACCTGGAAGAAACAGACCAATTCTTAGAAAGGTATAACGTTCCAAGACTGAACCAGGAAGAAATAGAAATTATGAACAGACCAATCACAAGTAATTAAATCGAAACTGTGATTAAAAACCTTCTAACAAACAAAAGTCCAGAACCAGATGGCTTCACAGATGAATTCTATCAAACATTTAGAGAAGAGCTAACACTCATCCTTCTCAAACTCTTCAAAAAATTGCAGAGGAAGGAACACTCCCAAACTCTTTCTACGAGGCCACCATCACCCTGATACCAAAACCAGAAAAAGATACTACACAAAAAAAAGAAAATTAGAGACCAATATCACTGATGAATATAGATTCAAAAATCCTCAACAAAATACTAGAAAACAGAGCCCAACAACACATTAAAAGGATCATACACCATGATGAAGTGTGATTTATCCCAGGGATGCAAGGATTCTTCAATATATGAAAATCAATCAGTGTGATACACCATATTAACAAACTGAAGAATGAAAACCATATGATCTTCTCAATAGATGCAGAAAAAGCTTTTGACAAAATTCAATACCCATTTATGATAAAAACTCTCCAGAAAGTGGGCATAGAGGGAACCTACCTCAACATAATAAAGGCCTTATATGACAAACCCACAGCAAATATCATTCTCAATGGTGAAAAACTGAAACCATTTCCTCTAAGATCAGGAAGAGACAAGGATGTCCACTCTCACCACTATTATTCAACATAGTTTTGGAAGTCCTAGCCACAGCAATCAGAGAAGAAAAAGAAATAAAAGGAATACCAATTGGAAAGAAGAAGTACAACTGTCACTGTTTGCAGATGACATGATACTATACATAGAAAATCCTAAAGATGCCACCAGAAAACTACTAGAGCTAATCAATGAGTTTGGTGAAGTTGCAGGATACAAAATTCATGCACAGAAATCTCTTGCATTCCTATACACTAACAACAAAAGATCAGAAAAAGAAATTAAGGAAACAATCCCATTCACCATTGCAACAAAAAGAATAAAATACCTAGGAATAAACCTACCTAAGGAGGTAAAAGACCTGTACTCAGAAAACTATGATACACTGATGAAAGAAATCAAAGATGACACAAACAGATAAAGAGATATACCATGTTCTTGGATTGGAAAAATCAATATTGTGAAAATGACTATACTACCCAAAGCAATCTACAGATTCAATGCAATCCCTATCAAGCTACCAGTGGCAGTTTTTACAGAACTAGAACAAAAAACTTTAAAATTTGTATGGAGACGCAAAAGACCCCAAATAGCCAAAGCAATCTTGAGAAAAAAAAAAAAACTGGAGCTGGAGGAATCAGACTCCCTGACTTCAGACTATACTACAAAGCTACAGTAATCAAGAAAATATGGTATTGGCACAAAAGCAGAAATATAGATCAATGGAACAGGATAGAAAGCCCAGAGATAACCCCACGCATGTATGGTCAACTAATCTATGACAAGCATATACAATGGAGAAAAGACAGTCTCTTCAATAAGCAGTGCTGGGAAAACTGGACAGCTACTTGTAAAAGAATGAAATTAGAACACTCCCTAACACCGTACACAAAAATAAACTCAAAATGAATTAGAGACCTAAATGTAAGATTGGACGCTATAAAACTCTTACAGGAAAACATAGGAAGAACACTCTTTGACATAAATCACAGCAAGATCTTTTTTGACCCACCTCCTAGAGTAATGGAAATAAAAACAAAAATAAACAAATGGGACCTAATGAAACTTAAAAGCTTTTGCACAGCAAAGGAAACTATAAATAAGACAAAAAGACAACGCTCAGAATGAGGGAAAATATTTGCAAACAAATCAATGCACAAAGGATTAATATCCAAAATACATAAACAGCTCATGCAGCTCAATATCAAAAAAACAAACAACCCAATCCAAAAATGGGCAGAAGACCTAAATAGACATTTCTCCAAAGAAGATATACAGATGGCCAACAAACACATGAAAGGATGCTCAACATCACTAATCATTAGAGAAATGCAAATCAAAACTACAATGAGGTATCACCTCACACCAGTTAGAATGGGCATCATCGGAAAATCTACAAACAACAAATGCTGGAGAGGGTGTGGAGAAAAGGGAACCCTCTTGCACTGTTGGTAGGAATGTAAACTGATACAGCCACTATGGAGGTTCCTTAAAAAACAAAAAATAGATTTACCATATGACCCAGCAATCCCACTACTGGGCATATACCCAGAGAAAACTATAATTCAAAAAGACACATGGGGCTTCCCTGGTGGCGCAGTGGTTGAGAGTCCGCCTGCCGATACAGGGGACACAGGTTCGTGCCCTGGTCCAGGAGGATCCCACATGCCATGGAGCGGCTGGGCCCGTGAGCCATGGCTGCTGAGCCTGAGTGTCTGGAGCCTGTGCTCCACAATGGGAGAGGCCACAACAGTGAGAGGCCTGTGTACCGCAAAAAAAAAAAAAAAAAAAAAAGACACATGTACCACAACGTTCATTGCAGATCTATTTACAACAGCCAGGTCATGGAAGCAACCTAAATGTCCACAGACAGACGAATGGATCAAGAAGATGCGGCACATATATACAATGGAATACTACTCAGCCGTAAAAAGGAATGAAATTGGGTCATTTGTAGAAACATGGATGGACCTAGAGATTTTGTCATACAGAGTGAAGTAAGTCAGAAAGAGAAAGACAAATATCGCATATTAATGCATATGTGTGGAATCTAGAAAAATGGTACAGACGAACCAGTTTGCAGGGCAGAGATAGAGACACAGATGTGAAGAACAGACATGTGGATGCCAAGGGGGGAAGTGTAGGAGGGGGTGGCGGTGGGATGAATTGGGAGATTGGGATTGACATATATACACCAACATGTATAAAATAGATAACTAATAAGAACTTGCTGTACAGCACAGGTAACTCCACTTTGCTGCACAGCAGAAACTAACGCAACATTGTAAAACAACTGTACCCCAATGAAAAAATTAATTAATTAAATTAAATTTTAAAATTAATCAATTAATTAAATATGTTGGGAAAGGAAATCTCCCGCTTATAGTCTTTCAATACCCCACTCAGCCGCGTAAGAATGGGCCTTGGGCCTGGACAATTCCTCATCAAGAGATAAAGGGCCCACGCAGCCCTGCTGGACTTGCCAGGCTCAGTGTGTGCTCCTCTGCTCTGCTTAGCTACATGCATCACACAGCACCTGGCCAACCCCTCTGCTGTATCTGTCCCCTGCTGGGGGGGTGGGGGGACAGTGTTCTTCCGATGCAGCACAAGAGGGCTGCGTGCAACCAATGGCCCTGCAGCAGCTGCCGGGAGGAGCCCCCTGGCGTGGAGACCGATGCCCACTCTTGAAGCAGAACCGGCTAAGTCTCTTCTCTGCGTCAGGAGAGACTTGTTCCATGCAGTGCTTGTTTCCCTTGGTACCTCTGATACTAACATGCACTGGGCAGGAGTGCAAATTGCTTGACAAAATTTTTTTTAAACTTCGTTTAAGCACTCACCTATTGAAGTCGGCATCTGGGCTGATTCCTGGTTTAGGCTGTTACGAATAAAGCTGCTACCAACATTCATGTACAGGGTTTCGTGCGAACAGAAGATGTTGCTCTGCAGAAGATCCTGGGAAGAAGATGAAAAGACAAGTCACAGACCAGGAGAAAATATTTGTAAATTGAAAATCTGACAAAGGATTAGTATCTAGAACATATAAAGAATTCTCAAAACTCAACAGTAAAAACACAGAAAATCTAATAAGAAGGTAAGTTAAAGGCATGAAGAAACATTTCATTAAAGAGAGTCTACAGATGGCAAATCATCACATGAAAAAGATGTAAAACACCACTGTCATTAGGGAAATGCAAATTAAAACCAATGAAATACCATAACTTCCTATCAAAATAGCTAAAATGAAAAATAGTAACGCATCAAATCCTGGTGTGGATGTGGGGAAACCGAATCCCTCATGCACAGCCAGGGATGGGAAGGTAACACGGTGCAGCCGTTTGGGAAGACAGCTTGGTGGTTTCTTTAGAAACTGAACACGCAACCACTATACAAGCTGGCAACTGCACCCCGGGCCTTATCCCAGGGAAAGGGAAACTGACGTTCGCACAAAAATCTGAACACGAATGTTGGTAGCAGCTCTATTCATAACAGCCAAAACCGGGGAACAGCCCAGGTGACCTTAAACCAGCTGCGGCCGTGCACACCATACAAAACTACCCAGCCATGGAAAGGAGAGAAGAACCCAAAGTTCACACACCGTACGATTCCATGTATATGGCATTCTTGATGTGACAAAGTTATAGAATGAGGTGACATGTCAGTGGTTCCCAGGGGTAAGGAGGGGCGGGAGCAGGACAGAAGTGTGGCTCCTTGGGCTGGTGGGAACGCACTGTGCCCGGCCTCTATCGCCACGGGTTTCCTGGCAGTGATGCTCACCACAGTTGTGTAAGACGTCGTCATGAGGAGAGACCAGGTAGAGCGGACAGGGTCTCTCTGTACTATTCTTTACAACTGCATGTGAACCTACACTGATCTCAACACAGAAAACCAAGTTAAAATTCATAAGGATCAGTAATGTTTTCTGGGCACGTGCTGTGTGCCTTCCGGTCCCCATAGAAGCCCTGCAGGGTGGACGTCCTTGTTGTCCCACTTTAGATGAGGACACTAGGCTGAACAAGGACAGACCGCTCCCCCAGGGTCACCAGCCAGTGGTGTGGAAGCTGGGATTCTGGCACAGGGAGTTGGCCCAGCTCTTAGGACCCGCCCCCCTCCACCGCCTCTGCAGGCCCTTCAGTCTGGGCCCCATGAGGGATGTGCCCTCCCTCCCTCCCTGGCCGGGCTCCCGGGCCCTCTTTGTCTGAAAGGGCAGTGTCCACTGCACCCAGTGCCCCATGCCCTCCTCCCACCCGGGCAGAGCCGTTCCTGTCCGCGCACATCTCTCAGCACTGCTGGGCCAGCCCCCCCGGATGACCCCGGCCACAGGCACCACCTGGCCTGCACGTGGGACAGACCAGAGGACCAACTCCCAGGAGGCAGCTTCGGCCAGTGGCAGTCTTCAGGGAGACACCCGCTTCCTGTGCAGCTCTGAGGCCCGGTGGTCACTGCACACTCAGGCCTCCTGTGCTGACGCCCTGCTATTCCCACCTGGCTTCCCCACTCCCCTATGCTGTATCGCAGGTAGACCCCTGTCCCCATCCATTCTTGGGAGACGCACCCTAAGATGTGCTCCCAGGAGATTCTGCGCCTCATCCACGTCCAGCAGCCCCTAGTCTGGAAGGCTACCGCGTGAGCGTCCTGGGGCGGCTGCCACACATCACCACAAACTGGGTGGCTTAAAACAACAGGAATTTGTTCCCTTACAGTTTGGGAGGCCAGAAGTAGGAAATCAGTACCACCGGGCTGAAGTCAGGTGTCAGCAGGGCCGAGCTCCCTCTGGACTCTCGAGGGGAAAATCCATTATCCGTTCCTCGCTTCTCCCAGCTCCTGGAGGCTGCTGGCTTCGCTGGCTCGTGGCCACATCCCTCTAAATTTCTGCAGGTGTGGTCAGATGGCTTCTCTTGTTCTGTCTGCAAAATATCTCCTTCCGCCTCCCCCCTATACGGAGATGTGGTTGCAATTAGGGCTCACCTGGACAATCCAGGCCAAGCTCCCCATTTCCAGATCTTTACTTTAAACCTGTGCAAACACACTTATTCCTTATAAGGTACAATTACCGGATCCAGGGGTTGGGACCTGACATCTTTGGAGGAGCCATTAGTCAGCCTGACACACTCCCAATCCATAGCTCTGGCCAGACTCCCCCATCCCCTTTGGACATTTGTCCTGTCTTAATCTGAACTCATCTGTCCCATCCTAAACCGGAACCGCCATAGACATCTTAACCATGGCTGAACCACTGGCTCTGTCCTCCAGGCTAGGAATCGGGCACCATCCTCACCCCACCTCTCCCTCCTCCATCTTCACCCTGACCTAGCCCCCAGGCCCATCCATCCTAGTCCAGAGACCCTGGTGCACTTGTGGGACGTGAGGTCAGTTGAGGTCATGCTTCCCATCTGTTCACTGACCAAAAAATTCCCAGTGCCGCTGTGGGTCACGTGTCCCCTCGGCCTCACTCCCGGGCTCCTTGGCTGCAAGTCCCTTCTCCCCCCAGAAATGTCAGCGGCCCCCATGCCTCCGTCCTTCAATCTCGCCTCACCTGCTTCTGTCCAGACAACTCCAATCATAGCCACCTCAAGGCACTCTCCTGTCCCCCGAGACTAGAACCCTGGCCTGTTGACCACTGCAGCCCCAGGGCCAAATTCTGAATGGACCAGAGGCCTTCCCCCCTGGATGTCCCTTGTCACCTGGGACAAGGTGTTAGGTGTCACCTGCACCTAACACCAAGTCTAACACCTCCATCCTCATCTCAGGCCTGCTTCTCCTTCTATGATTTTAAAGCACCGAAAAACAGCCTCTTGCAGATGACGGCCTGCCAGGCTGTTACAGCTCAGGCCTTTCTCTCCGTTTAGAGTTCGCCTATCTTCTCCACTGGACCATGTCCCACACCCGGCTGGCGGTGACTCTGTGTCTTGGCCACCATGGTTGTCCCCAGTCTAATACGTTGCATGGCATGTAGTAGGCACTCAATAATATCCATGACTGGCTTTTCCATTTAACGTTTTGTGGGCACTTTGGTAATTAACATATCAGTATTTTGATGTTGATCCAATGCTGTGTTACATGGACTTGCCCTGACCCGTACCAGTGGATGCACAGACTCTGTACTTATCTGCACCACACGCAAAGCTCCAGGAGCTCTTTGTGTATGAGTCGCTGACTGCATCTCTGCTGGTTTCCGTGAGCTAGGTTTCTAGGAATGCAGTTAACTGGCCTGAAGCACTTTTGGTTCAAACCAGGAGCAGCTTCCTCACTAGCTCAGCCCAGGGTGGGAAGGGCTGGCCACCTGGTTTAAGCCTCTGACACATCCACCCTAGGCCTGTCTTTCCTTCCGACCGAGGTGCAGGTCTGTCCCAGCAGGAGGGATGAGGCTCCCAGGGTCTGCACCCTCCTCGGCCTGGGCAGTGCCCTGCAGTGCGCCCTCTTGGGGCATGTGTCCAGGGACCCTGCAGCTGGCCCCTGGGCCCTCACAAGGAGCTCAGGCCACTGCTTTGGTGATGAGCTCAGGCTTCCAGGTGGCCTGCAGGCCTGGACACTGGCTGCCCCCAAGGCTGCAGGACCCAGGTGTGCTGGCCACCTTGGCCCTCTCTGCAGACCACTGCCCCTCCTTCACCCTCACACCCCAGTGTCCAGCAACCCTGAGGCCAGGTCCCTGTGGCCCTGAGACCTGTCCCCAAGCCCACAGCTAGACTATTGGGCTTCTTTATAAATTGAGATAAAACCCAGGTAACATAAAATTAACCACTTTAGCCATTTAAAGCACCCAGTTCAGTAGCATTTAGTGCATGTTAGTACATTCAGAGTTGTGCTCTATCCAGTTCTACAGAATTTTCAAGCCCCCAGAGGAAACCCTGCACCCATTAAGCATTGCTTCCCAGTCGCCTGTGACAGTAATTAAACAAGGAGGTCGTCAGACAGTGGCTCTGATGCCAGGTAGCCACAGAAGCCAGCGGACGCCTAAGTCAAGTCACTGCGCTCGAATCTGGGAAGATGAGACCTGAAGACACCGAACACAAACAGCTGTGGGGTCTCCCCAAATACGGCAGCTGCTTAAGCTGTGGCCAAATTTTCCTGCTCTCCGAGTCTCCTCTATAAAAAGCCCTCCCCGCTCCTGTCGGGCGGGCCTGGGGGGGCTCCAATCACCTCCAGTTTCACATTGATGTTTGTTCACATAGACCCTTGAAAACATGTACCGTGCCTCAGTTTACCCAGCTCCCGCCAGGCCCTAGTCCTTGCCAATCTGCTTTCTGCGTCCGTGGATCTGCCTGCTCTCCGAGTCTTCTCTATAAAAACCCCTCCCCGCTCCTGTCGGGCGGGCCTCCAGTTTCACATCGATGTTTGTTCACATAGACCCTTGGAAACATGCACCGTGCCTCAGTTTACCCAGCTCCCGCCAGGCCCTAGTCCTCGCCGATCTGCTTTCTGCGTCTGTGGACCTGCCTGCTCTGGGCACTTCATACAAACGAGACCACACGAGACGTGGCCGATGGTGTCTGGCTCCTTTCCCTATGCATCACGCTTTCGAGGTGACAGGATAGGTGTCCCCTCCCTTTGACGGCTGAGGGCTATTCCAGGGCATGGACTGCAACCCTGACCCATGAGGGCCGTGCCCCGTCCCCCCTCCTGACCGCCCTCAGCTTAGGAGACTCAGCCCAGGCCCCGCGGCCCCCAGGCGGGCGCTGGCCCCAGTGCAGCTCACAGAGGTCTTGGGAGGATACCGGGGAAGCTCATTCCATTCAGACCAAACAGCTGCCCAAGACACCCACGAACATGCACCCACGCAGCACACTGCCCCCAGCCTGTGGAGAAGTGGCGGTTACAGCCGTTGTCCCAGAAACCATGAGCCTAGGTGTTTGTCCCCAAGGTGGGTCTGGGTCCCCCCCTGCCAGGGGCCCAGCCTCTCCCTGTGACCCTGAGCAGAGAGGCCGCCTTCACCTAAGCACAGTGGGGGAAAGGACCAGCTTTCCTCAAGAAGTGGGGGCAACAGATCTGGGCCGAGACCCCCTGGCTGCAAGGTGGCATGTCTGTCCTCGGTGGAGAAGACGCCGGTGCAGGAGCGGAGGCCAGCTGCCCAGGCCGTCCTGCCGGGCGTGCCAGGCTCTGCCAGCAGTGGGCTGGGGCTCTCTTCCCCAGGTTGGGTTCCGAGGCCAGGGCTGGCCTCCAGACACCTGCGGCAGGCACTCCCGAGCCAGTGGGTACAGCTGCCCGCAAAGACAGGGCCTGGCCGTCCACCAAGTGTGCGGGAACTTCCTCTGTCTGCCCTTCAGCCAGGCTGGGGTCAGTGGAAGGCCCCTCTGAGCTGTTCCGGAGAGAGAGCTGTGCTGGTAGCCGACGCCCAGCAGCCCGCCGCAGACTGGGAGCTCCGTGCCCACGGGAGAGGGTGTGCAGAAAAGGGAGCCCTCCTACACTGTTGGTGGGAATGTAAATTGGTGCAGCCACTACGGAGAACAGTATGGAGGTTCCTTAAAAAACTAAAAGTGGAGCTACCATTGATCCAGCAATCACACTCCTGGGCATATATATGGAGAAAACCATAATTCGAAAAAATACATGCACCCCAATTTCATTGCAGCACTGTTTACAATAGCCAAGACATGGAGGCAACCTAAATGTCCATCAACATTTAGGATGGTGGTACATATATACAATGGAATATTACTCAGACATAAAAAAAGAATGAAAGAATGCCATTTGCAGCAACATGGATGGACCTGGAGATTATCATACCAAGTGAAGTAAGTCAGACAGAGAAAGACAGATATCATATGATATCGCTTATATATGGAATCTAAAAAAAAAAAACAAATGAAATTATTTGTAAAACAGAAACAGACATGCAGACTTAGAGAACAAATTTATGGTTTCCAGGGGGGAAGGGTGGAGGAGAGGGATAGACTGGGAGGTTGGGATTGACATATACACACTACTATATTTGAAATAGGTAACTGAAAAGGATATATATGTATAGCACAGGGAACTCTGCTCAATATTCTGTAATAACCTAAATGGGAAAAGAACTTAAAAAAGAATAGATACATGTATATGTATAACTGAATCACTTTGCTGTACACCTGAAACTAACACATTGTTAATCAACTGTATTTCAATGTAAAATAAAAATTTTTTAAATAATAAATAAATGAAAAATAAATACCTCCTCCTCACCCCTCCTGGGAGCAGCTGACCTACCAGCCACTCACACCTTAGTATGACTTTGTTCCCACTGCACAGACCCTCTCACAGTGCGGTAGCCACAGCAGCTGCACTCATGTTTCAGGGGCACCCAACCCCTGTGAGATGCTGATTCCTCTACCCGAAAGGAGACTTAGACTCCGTACCAGCCTTGAGGAATTTCAGGATATCAAGGATTAAGGCCAGATCTCTGGAGTATTTAGAGAGGGAAAGGAGAGGTTAACCACAGAGGAATGAGGATCCAATCAGCAACAGGCTTCTCATCAGTCCCAGTGGGTCCCAGAAAACAATGAACTCAACCTTTAAAGTCAGGAGGTGGGTATTTTGAACTCAGAATCTATCCTCAGCCGAACCATCAATTACATTTGAATTTCCAGATATGCAAATTTGGGGGAAGTAATCTGTTAATTCTCCTTTCGTGCCCTTTCTGAGAAAATTTTCTTGAGGCTGTACTCCAACAACGCCAACAACGCCAAAAGGAACTCAAGAAAAAGAAAGAAATGGAATCCAAGAAAACAGTTGCATTAACCCAAGAGTGAAACATGAAAGTAAATTCTAGTCTGAGAGCCTAGATAACAGCCAGTACAAAAACTAGCGCTCCAGAAGGGAAGCTGGCTGGCCTTCCTGATGCGGAAGCATGCTTGTTCCATCAATATGGAAAAAGAAAGGCCGTTAGCAATGCCAGGATAAAGAGTTACAGATGAGTGTCATGGGCCCAGATGAGGCATCCTGATGCGATTTGGAGCAATTGATAGAATGTAAAAATTATACATCCATTTCAACATGAGACCTGGATCATCCCCTTGCCAGAAGCCAGGCTCAGTGGTATAGGAAAGGAATAATATTTATAAAATCATAATGTATTTTTACTAGCTTTAGAATTATAGACTCAACATAGTGGCAATTATAGGGGAAACACAGTTAACAGATTGAGGACCGAGTAAGTGTTATAAATTCTCCCCTAGCCGTTTGTTAAATTGCAACCCCTCACCTCCCTCCCTCTTCTCCCAGCTTTAGTTTTCTCCACAGCTCTCATCACCACCTGATACCCTCTTGCACTGTTGGTGGGAAAGTAAATTAATATAACCACTATGGAGAACAGTATGAAGGTTCCTTAAAAAGCTAAAAATAGAACTACCATATGACCCAGCAATCCCACTACTGGGCATATACCCTGAGAAAACCATAATTCAAGAAGAGTCATGTACCACAATGTTCATTGCAGCTCTATTTACAATAGCCAGGACACAGAAGCAACCTAAGTGTCCATCATCGGATGAATGGATAAAGAAGATGTGGCACATATATACGATGGAATATTACTCAGCCATAAAAAGAAACGATATTGAGCTATTTGTAGCGAGGTAGATGGACCTAGAGTCTGTCAGGTAGCATGAAGTAAGTCAGAAAGAGAAAAACAAATACCACATGCTAACAGATATATATGGAATCTAAAAAAAAAAAAAAAAAAAGGTTCTGAAGAACCTAGAGGCAGGACAGGAATAAAGACACAGACATAAAGAATGGACTTGAGGACACAGGGAGGGGGAAGGGTACGCTGGGACGAAGTGAGAGAGTGGCATGGATATATAGACACTACCAAAATAGCTAGCCAGTGGGAAGCAGCCGCATAGCACAGGGAGATCAGCTCAGTGCTTTGTGACCACCTAGAGGGGTGGGATAGGGAGGGTGGGAGGGAGACGCAAGAGGGAGGGGATATGGGGATATATGTACACATATAGCTGATTCACTTTGTTATACAGCAGAAAGTAACACAACATTGCAAAGCAATTATACTCCAATGCAAATGACAGGGCATCACTGACACAGTTGGGGGGAACAGTGCAGAGAGAGGATTCCCCACTTCTTCCCCTGACACAGAAGGGAGACAGGAGAGTGTGTCCAAGGCTGGTCGCGGAAGCGGAGGTCCATACATGGGATTCTAAACTATTCATGAAAACACGGAAGGGCTAAAAACAATATACCAAAATTAAGCGGGGAATGGATGAAGTTGAAATGACTTAAGCTTCTCTTTCATACTGAGAAGTCAGATAGAAATTGCTTAAAATGGACAAATGCAGGGACAGAGTGGAAGCATTTTATTTAGAATTATGGCGGTAACAAGATCTGAAAACATAACGGTTAAAATGGTTCTCTCCTTAGAGGGGGAATGGGGTGGGAAATGTTTCTTTTTCATTTCATATCAGTCTACACTGCTTTAATATTTTTATTTTGTGTGTAATACTTTTATAATTTTAAAAATGTGGGGGAAAAGCCATGGACACAGACATCAATGTCCTTGTTTCCTGTAAAAATGTCTTCACTTGTTTATGATTTAGTCTTATCCCCTTGGACTTTATATATATCTATATTAAAAAAAGTAGCCATCGAAGAGCACATCTGTAGGGTTTGGAAACTGCAATGAAAGACATTCATGTCCATTATGTCACCTCATGTCCCCATACGAGGATTCGTGCCACACACCTCTCCCAGAATTTCTCACCTGAAGAAAGTTTGCCTCAACCTGGGAAAAATATCTACAACAGATATGGAGGACAGAAGGGTTGACATCCTTAATAAAGAGAAACTTTCTCAAATTAACAAGAAAAATTCCTAAATATCTCAATAGAAAAAAAGGATAAAGGATATAAAGCATCTCACCAAAGGAGAAATGAAAAATTGTCAAATAAAACAGCAAATTAACTTCTTTACCCCTCAGCCTGGCAAAATTGAAAATGGAGGAGGAGGAAGAGAAAGGGAAGGAGGGGAGCAGGGAGCAGGGAGAGCCAGTAATGATGCGGGTGGGAGGTAGGGGGAGCCTGCCCCCTGGGCCCTGCAGCCAGAGGCACCATCTTCTGTGGGCCAATTGGAGGATGTGGCCAAAAGTCCAGCAGTTTTACTTCTAGGAACTGAGACTAAGGAAATAATTGGCTAAGTGTGCAAAGATGTATATCCATCAATGACAGGTGTCAAAGACGCCGGGACACACACAAAGGGAGAAAGGAGGCTGGGTGAGGAGAGAGGCAGAGATGGGAGTGATGGAGGAAGCCCAGGGACCACCTCGAACCACCAGCAACTAGGAGGAAGGCAGGAAGGATGCTCTCCTAGAACCTCCAGAGGGAGCCTGGCCCTGCCCACACCTTGATTTTGGACTCCGGCCTCCTGAATTGTGAGATGATAAATGTCTATCATTTTAAGCCGCCAGCCTGTGGTACCTGGTCACATGTCCTGGGAAACTAAGTGTAATTCTTTTTTTTTTTTTTTGCGGTACGCGGGCCTCTCGCTGTTGTGGCCTCTCCCATTGTGGAGCACAGGCTCCGGACATGCAGGCTCAGCGGCCATGGCTCACGGGCCCAGCCGCTCCGCGGCATGTGGGATCCTCCTAGACCGGGGCATGAACCCGTGTCCCCTGCATCAGCAGGCAGATTCTCAACCACTGCGCCACCAGGGAAGCCCCCTAAGTGTAATTCTTAACAGTGTAAGAATTAACGTTGGGCTGACAGTCTCAGGCTGGACAAGGGCGCCCGGCCTAGCGGACTGACTCCCAAGCTGGGCCTCCATCTCTGGTCCACCAATGCTACTGTGTCAGCTGGAACTGACAGGGCTCTATTCCAAAAAGGAAGATGGGAGAAGAATCCAAGGGGTAGTTTGGGTCACTTTCATTGCTCCCCTCACCCATGCAGCCAACTGTGGCCTGGAAGGTGCATCAGGTGAAACAGATGTGGCTCCAGGTGACCACCTGGTAAGTGGCAGGCAGGTCCTCAAAGGACGGAGGGCTTCCCAGGTGAGCCTGACCCATGAAAGTAGGACAAGCACAGCAGACAGAATGATGTTTAAGCACTCAGTGTTATCTTAAAACCGTAGGTCCCGTTTCTTCCTTTCTTTAAAAATAGGCCATATACAGAGCGGCTGGGCCCGTGAGCCATGGCCCCTGAGCCTGCGCGTCCGGAGCCTGTGCTCCGCAACAGGAGGGGCCACAACAGTGAGAGGCCCGCGTACCGCAAAAAAAAAAAATAGGCTGTATAGACTGGGAGAAAATATTTGTAAATGATGTGACTGACAAGGGTTTAATTTCCAAAAAATATACACTAAGTCCCCTACATACAAACGAGTTCCATTCCAATAGCACGTTTGTGAGTCCAATTTGTTCATAAGTGCAACAAAGTTAGCCTAGGTACCCAACTAACACAATCGGCTATATAGTACTGTACTGTAATAGGTTTATAATAATTTTCACACAGATAACACATAAGATATAAACAAACACAACAAATAAAACATTTTTAATCTTACAGTACAGTCCCTTGAAAAGTACAGTAGTGCAGTACAACAGGTGGCATACAGGGGCTGGCATTGAGTGAACAGGCAAGAAGAGTTACTGACTGGAGGAAGGAGAGGAGGTGGGAGACGGTAGAGCTGAAGGGTCGTCAGCGATAGGAGACGGAGGGCGAGCTGCAGTTTCACTCACACCTGACGTTGGTGGCACAGGTTCTGGTTCCTTGCTGGATTCAATTCTATCTACCCTCTTGAAAAAACAATCCAGTGATGTCTGGGTAGTACCTCTTTGTTCTCGTCATAGATGACACCGTAGCGCTGGATTGCATTCTGAACGGCTGCTGCAACCTTCATCTACTGTTCTTCCTTCGGGTCTGTGCCTCAAAAACTAACAGTGCCTCCCAAATAAAGGAAATCCCCTTACCATTTCCTGTGTCATGAATCTCTCTGGTTCTTCAGTTACTTTTTCTTTCTCTTGTCCTTCTTCATCCTTTCTCTGTGCCTCCAGTTCCATCAGGTCTTCATTAGTAAGCTCCTCGTGTTGTACAGCAAGGAGTTCAATGAAGTCGTCCTCTTGCAGATCTAGCTCTAGCTTCTTGCTGAGGGCCACTAAGTTGCTGAAGACCTCTTTGGACTCCTCATCTACCTCTCAAATCCACGAAAATCATGAACAAACTGTGAAAAAAGGTTCTTCCAAACCCCATTCATGGTGAAGGCCATAACCTCACACACGTTGGCATCTTTCAAAGTTCGCAACTTGAAGTTTCGTGTAAGGGACTTACTGTAAACAGCTCATAAGACTCAACAACAACAAAAACAAAAAACCCATGCAAAAAATGGACAGAAGACCTAAACAGACAATTTGCCAAAGAAGACCTACAGATGGACAACAGGCACAAGAAAAGATGCTCAACATCACTAATTATTAGAGAAATGCAAATCAAAACTACACCAAGGTACCACCTCACACCAGTCAGAATGGCCATCATTTAAAAATCTACAAATAACAAATGCTGGAGAGGGTGTGGAGAAAAGGGAACCCGCCTACATTTTTAGTGGGAAAGTAAATTGGTGCAGCCACTATCGAAAACAGTATGGAGTTTCCTCAAAAAACTAAAAATAGTTGCCATATGAAGAATCAACATTGTGAAAATGACTATAGTACCCAAAGCAATCTACAGATTCAATGCAATCCCTATCAAACTACCAAAGGCATTTTTCACAGAACTAGAACAAAAAATTTCACAATTTGTATGGAAACACAAAGACCCCGAATAACCAAAGCAATCTTGAGAAAGAAAAACAGAGCTGGAGGAATCAGGTTCCTGGACTTCAGACTATATTACAAAGTTACAGTAATCAAGACAGTATGGTACTGGCACAAAAACAGAAAGATAGATCAATGGAACAGGACAGAAAGCCCAGAGATAAACCCACCCACATGTGGTCACCTTATTTTTGATAAAGGAGGCAAGAATATACAATGGAGAAAAGACAGCCTCTTAAATAAGTGTGCTGGGAAAACTGGACAGCTACTGGTAAAAGAATGAAATTAGAACACTCCCTAACACCATACACAAAAATAAGCTCAAAATGGATTAAAGACCTAACTGTAAGGCCAGACACTATAAAACTCTTAGAGGAAAACATAGGCAGAACACTCTATGACGTAAATCATAGCAAGATCCTTTTTGACCCACCTCCTAGAGAAATGGAAATAAAAACAAAAATAAACAAATGGGACCTAATGAAACTTAAGAGCTTTTGAACAGCAAAGGAAAACATAAACAAGACGAAAAGGCAACCTGCAGAATGGGAGAAAATATTTACAAATGAAGCAATTGACAAAGGATTAATCTCCAAAATTTACAAGCAGCTCATGAAGCTCAATATCAAAAAAACAAACAACCCAATCCCAAAATGGGCAGAAGACCTAAACAGACATTTCTCCAAAGAAGATATACAGACTGCCAACAAACACATGAAAAGATACTCAACAGCACTAATCATTAGAGAAATGCAAATCAAAACTACAATGAGGGGCTTCCCTGGTGGCGCAGTGGTTGAGAATCTGCCTGCTAATGCAGGGGACACAGGTTCGAGCCCTGGTCTGGGAGGATCCCACATGCCGTGGAGCAACTAGGCCCGTGAGCCACAACTACTGAGCCTGTGCATCTGGAGCCTGTGCTCTGCAACAAGAGAGGCCGCGATAGTGAGAGGCCCATGCACCGTGATGAAGAGTGGCCCCCGCTTGCCACACTGGAGAAAGCCCTCGCACAGAAACGAAGACCCAACACAGCAAAAATAAATAAATAAATCTGTTCTTTAAAAAAAAAAAAAACTACAATGAGGTATCACCTCACAACAGTCAGAATGGCCATCATCAGAAAATCTGCAAAAATTAATGCTGGAGAGGGTGTGGAGAAAAGGGAACCCTCATGCACTGTTGGTGGGAATGTAAATTGATACAGCCACTATGGAAAACAGTAAGGAGGTTCCTTAAAAACTAAAAATAGAACTACCATATGACCAAACAATCCCACTACTGGGCATATACTCTGAGAAAACCATAATTCAAAAAGAGTCATGTACCAAAATGTTCATTGCAGCTCTGTTTACAATAGCCAGGACATGGAAGCAACCTAAGTGTCCATCGACAGATGAATGGATAAAGAAGACGTGGCACATATATACAATGGAATATTACTCAGCCATAAAAAGAAATGAAAGTGAGTTATTTGTAGTGAAGTGGATGGACCTAGAGTCTGTCATACAGAGTGAAGTAAGTCAGAAAGAGAAAAACAAATACCTCATGCTAACACATATATACGGAATCTAAAAAAAAAAAAAAGGTTCTGAAGAACCTAGAGGCAGGACAGGAATAAAGATGCAGACATACAGAATGGACTTGAGGACACGGGGAAGGGGAAGGGTAGGCTGGGATGAAGTGAGAGAGTGGCGTGGACATACACACACTATCAAATGTAAAATAGATAGCTAGTGGGAAGCAGCCGCATAGCACAGGGAGATCAGCTCGGTGCTTTGTGACCACCTAGAGGGGTGGGATAGGGAGGGTGGGAGGGAGACACAGGATATGGGGATATATGTATACATATAGCTGATTCACTTTGCTATAAAGCAGAAACTAACACAACATTGTAAAGCAATTATACTCCAATAATGACGTTAAAAATAAAACAAAAAAAGGCACAGTCCAAACGGAAAGGAAGGGATGGGTAGTATGTCATACGAAGAGGCGTGCTGATATATATGCATGTCTAGGAAAGGAGGAGGCTAACATGTGATATCTGTTTGTTAAGAGTAATAAAAATAGCAAAGTTTACAAAAAAAAAAAGTTGCCGTATGATCCAGCAGTCCCAATCCTGGGCGTATATCCAGACAAAACATTAATTCAAAGAAATAAATGCACTGCTATGTTCATGGCAGCACTGTTCACAATAGTCAAGACATGGAAACAACCTAAATGTCCACTGACAGATGAATGGATAAAGAAGATGTGGTGCATATACACAACGGAATACTACTTGGCAAAAAAAAGAATGAAATAATGCCATTTGCAGCAACATGAATGGACCTAAAGAATGGACCTAGAGATTACCATACTAAGTGAAGTAAGTCAGACAAAGACAAATATCATATGATATCACTTATATGTGGAATCTAAAATATGACACAAGTGAACTCATCTACAAAACACAACAGATTCACAGCATAAAGAACAGACTTGTAGTTGCTAAGGGGATAGGGGTGGGGGAGGGATGGACTGGGAGTTTGGGATTAGCAGATGCAAACTAGTGTACATAGGATGGATAAACAACAAGGTCCTACTGTAGAGCACAGGGAACTATATTCAGTATCCTATGATAAACCATAATGGAAAAGAATATGAAAAAGAGTGTATACACATGTCAAACTGAATCACTTTGCTGTACAGTAGAAGATAACACAACATTGTAAATCAACTATACTTCAACAAAATAATTATTTTTTAAAGGCCATATAGGAAGTTGATACCATATTTGGAAAGTGATGCATTCCTTCTCAGCTCTGGTAAGAACGGGCTAAAAAATACAACAAACTAGTGAATATAACAGAAAAAAAGCAGACTCACAGGTCTAGAGAACAAACTAGTGGTTACCAGTGGGGGTGGGGCAATAAAGGGGTCGGGGAGGAAGAGGTACAAACTGTGAAGTACAAAATAAACTCCAAGGGTATATTGTACAACATGAGGAATATAGCCAATATGTTAAAAAAAAACTATAAATGGAGTATAACCTTTAAAAATTATGAATAACTGTATTGTACACCTGTAAGTTAGATAATATTGTATAGCAGCTATACTTCAACTAAAAAAACAAGGAAGGAAAGAAGAAAAGAGAGAGGGAGGGAGGGAGGGAGGGAAAGAGAGAGAGAGAGAGAAAGAGAGAGAGAGAGAGAAAGAGAGAAAAGAAAGAAAGAAAGAAAGAAAGAAAGAGGAAAGGGAAGGAAGGAAGGAAGGAAGAAAGAGGAAAGGGAAGGAAGGAAGGAAGGAAG
Source organism: Globicephala melas (assembly GCF_963455315.2). Classification (NCBI taxonomy): domain Eukaryota; kingdom Metazoa; phylum Chordata; class Mammalia; order Artiodactyla; family Delphinidae; genus Globicephala; species Globicephala melas. The sequence continues at coordinate 2,585,793 of NC_083329.1, read as the reverse complement.
GAAGGAAGGGAGGGAGGGAAGGAGGGAGGGAGGGAGGGAAGGAGGGAGGGAGGAAGGAAAAATAAAAGGAACCTGGCTGTGCCTAACCAGAGCCACCAAGCATGCCCAAGCCGGACGTCACCTCGGCCCAGCTGGTACCTGAGGAGTCCCGGGCACCACTTGGCCAACCTTCCAGGCTCAGATGTGGGCACGTCCCTTTGACATTTGCCATGGCCCCCGAGGGTAAGTCACGTGTCACTTCCTAGAAACGTTTTAAGGGCCAAGTTCTAGCATCAGTCAGCATTTGCTTCCCCTTCTGCGTGGCTGAGCAGCCAGTTTAGAAGGAGATGGACCAGCCTGGGACCCTCTCAAGGGTCTGGGGCACCTGGACCCGAGCGTGAGCCAGAGATAACTCGGGTTATTTTAATCCACTATGGTTGGGGAGTCCTTTGTTATTACTTAGCTTATCCTAACAAACAACCTGAACATCTATCGGGAAAGGAGAACTTAAGTCAAGATTGCAACCCGTTCAGAGCCCAGCGCCACGTGGTGAGGGCACGCAGAGGGGCTGCCTCCCTTACTTATCCAAAAAAGCCAGCTGATCGCCGAGCAGGCAGGGGGAGACACACTGGTGGGCCAAACGTGGCACATAGGCCACCGGCTGGGACCTCGACTTCAAAGACATGACGGTGAGTACCCAGGGGGAACGCCACACAGCCAGGAGAAACAGTGGGATCCCCAAGCGTGCTGGAGGGCATGGAGTCCGTGGGCGGCAGGAACAAATGTGGACATTTGCACAGTCACAAATGCACTAACAAAATGTGATATATCCGTACAATGGGATATTATTCAGCCATGATGAGGAATAAAATACTAACACACTCTTCACCACAGATGAACCTTGAAGACATTATACTGAGTGAAAGAAGCCAGACACAAAAGACCGTGCATTGTGTGATTCCATTTACATGAAACGTGCAGAGCAGGGAAATCTATGGAGACAGAAAGTAGACAGAAAACAGGCCGCGCAGGGCTCGCGGGTGTTCAGCTGCTTTCTGAGGTGATGACTGTGGTGATGGGCGCACTTATCTGTGAATACACACTTCAACTGGATGAGGTGTATGTTATGTGACTTGTATCTCAATGAACTAGTTTTGAAAAAGAAATGTGTGTATCTGTACTTACACAGCCAAGACCTGCCAATGGCATTTGCTCCGGGGATGGGACTAGGGCAGGAAGAGGATGGGAGCTTTTTGCTCTGACCTTTGAACTGTGTCTCTGTTTCATTTCCGAATTGTAGGAAGTTTTGCAATAAGCAGTTACTTTTGCTACTGGGGAGAAAAGGAGGCCCACAGCCCATGTCTGCCAGTCCAATGTCCTGCAGATTCACCAACATCCTCCTCCTGCTTTTTAAGAAGGCCGAGTCCACGTGGGCTTTGCTGTGCCGAACGCCCTCCGTGTGCCCGTCTGGCTGGGAGAGCGCAGTCCTCAGAAGCCCAGCAAGTGCTCGTGAACTTCTGGGAAAACGCACGTACATTCTCCTAAGTGACCTCGGCCGACTCTTCCCTGTTTCTGGATGGCGTTGCAGCCATTTATGGTAAAACTGAACTGGGTTCCACATCAATCCCTTTCTTGTTGAAAGGTTCTGGTTATAAACCACATCCTCAGAAGGATAATTAAAAGATGGATTAGACGGGCCATCCTGCTTTCTTGGGGCAGATAACTTGGACGCAGGCCCGCAGCTGGTGAGAGCTCACCCAGCCGGCTCGCCGTGGTCATCGTGACGTGCGGGTCTCGGCTGGTGTCTTAGATAAGATGCACGTGGCTGGGGCGGAAGTTACTATCACTGCACATGTATCCTGCATTGTTCACTTTTGACAAAACAGACTTTTAGTTCCAGAGGTGGCTTGCGTCTAGACTGGCTGTTGGATCCTTACGAACGAAGCTTTATTTCCACGAGCTCGCCCTTGACATGGGCTTCGAGAAAAGCGTGCAGACGCTAGCCAGAGGGGTACCGTGGAGGAACAGCGGGACAGCATCCTCGAGCAGGACAAGTCTGCTCTGCCGTCGGGAGGGGGCCTGCTTGGAGCCAGACCCGCGTGGAGCCTCCGCCCGTCTGCCATCGCGCGGTCGGCCTCCCACTCCATGTGGCACAGGTGTGCGCGTGGCTGCGCGGGGGTCTGGACCCCGTGCTCTGCTCTGTCCCTGCTGTGGAGTTTGGAGGAAAACATCAGCCTGGCATGTTTAGCCCTTAAGTCCAGCCAAGGGGAGGCAGGGCACATTCAGGAGACCCGTGGGTCCTGCTTTGTCAGGAGACTTGTGGGGTGAGTGGGGACCAGAGGGCGGAGACAGGCCTAGAAGAGGGAGACCCACACTCTGACCTGTGACATTCTCTCCCGGGCAGCGGCTGCACCTCCCGGTGTCTCAGCGCCCAGCCCTCACGGGATCTGGTGAGCGCACTCAGCCTGCCGCAGACTCCCAGTGCCATGGGGGCCCTGGCGCTGCTCCAGGGTAAGGCCGTGTCGTTGCCGGTTTGATGTGTCTGTCGCCGTGTCGCTGTCGGTTTGATGTGTCTGTCTCCTCAACTGCACAGCCGCACGGGGCACAGAGTGGCACCCGCGAGATGCAGGTCCCAGCACGCAGCAGGTAGTTTAGATGGGGCTCTTCAGGTTGAAAAAAAAAAGATAAATCTACTTTAACTCAAGCACGAAAGGTGTCGTGGTCTCAGCACTGCTCCCAGGTGGAGGTTTGGTTGCCAGACTGACTCTGGCAGGCAAGCTGACAGAGGCCGTTTATTGGTGGGTTGCCAGGAGCTCCCAGAATTGATGGGAGAAGGGGCACCGCAGATGTTCCAGGCATCTCAGGGCAGGAGGCAGACAGTCGTCTGGCTGGTGAGGGCTTGAGGGCTCTCCCATCATGCAAAGCTGGGTCCCAGGTGGTGTTGCTGGGGGTACCACGTAGGCTGTGCTGTGGTCACTGCCCCGCGAGGACAGAAGGCTTGGTGGCTGGGGGAGAGCGCCAGGCAGGTGGCATTGGGAGCCTCAGAGGGCAGTGGTGGCAGCTCTCACAGGCTATTGGGGCCCAGGGACAGGAGTGGGACTCCTGTCCCTCCCTCCAGTGCAGAGCTGGGGCTCAGAGCCAGACGGGGAGAGGGGACCGATGTCCCCATGGCTTCACTCCCGGACTGGAGGCAGGTCTCATGCAGGCTGAACAACGGCCACCGTGGTGGCTGACCGGGAATCAGGCAGGATCTCACCCCCTCCTCGCTCTGAGAGCCCCACGCTGATGCTCTAATCACAGTTTCTGTGGATGAGACCTCGCCTGGCAGACAAGTGACTATTACTTTCTATGACGAAAGATGCCGTTAAGGTTCTTGAGGGGTGTAGCTCATCCTGGGTTATCTGGGTGGCCCGAAATGCCATCAGGTGTCCTCCTAGAGGGACACAGAGGGAGGTTTGGTACAGATGCACAGGGGAGGCCGTGTGAGGATGGACGCAGAGACGGGAGAGAAGCACCACGGCAGCAGGCAGGCTGGAAGAAGTGGGAAGCCACCCCGCAGAGCCTGCAGAGGGAGCGCAGCCCCGCATGACACCTTGATTTTGAACTTCTGGCCTGCAGGACTGTGAGAGAACGCATTTCTGTTGATCTAAAATACGTTGAGATAAAATAAGCTTGCGGTGGCGTGTTAGGCGGCCACGGGAAGCAGAGACAGGTGGGTATGGCTGTGCCCACCCCTGGCGAGGGTGTCCAGGTTCACGGACATCTGGCACCTTGCTGAGGCCACAGAGTGGGGTCTCGGGGCTGGAGGGAGTGCCAGCCCAGGGACACTGGCATGTCGCTGCCCCGGCAGCCAGGGCCGCAAACCTCAGGCTGCTGACCAGCCGCACGGGTGGAAAACAACGGTAATAACAACGGCCGATGCTCACTGCCGCACAGCAAGAGCCAGGCTCTGCCACGTGCTCTGTGGCACCTACGAGGGGCGGGGACCCTAAGCCCAGCCCTGTCCACACCGCAGAGGTGGAGGACAGGGTGTGAGCCGGCCGCCCTGTGCAGGGCCAGGCCGGGACACGTCCGAAGGCAAACTGGATGCAGAAGCCACACTCTCAGCCCCCACCCTTCACTGCTTCCCCAAGGAAAGTTCATACTCATCAGAATAAACGGTTCATTCAAAGGCTTATATTTTATACCCAGTTTCATGTTTTCCAGTGACACGGTGTGTTCTTGGATGTGAAGGAAAGCATCACTTCAGAGGGAAAAAGTATAAGGAAACCTTTTCTGTTTTCCCCTCAAGGGTGTTAATCTCACCCGGCTGCTGAGTTCGGGGCACAGTTCTGGGTGGGCCGGGCTTAGGAGGCTGATGGGTCTGGGGGCTGCTCCCCCCGCACAGGCTGTCGCCCCCATCCGTTCCTCCACCACCTGGTGCAGTGGTGGACCCTCCTCTCTGTAGGTGCAATCGTCCCCACTCTGGTGTCCACTTTGAGTCTCTTACACTTGTCGACAGCCAGAGCAGCGCAGGGACCAAAAAGGCAGGAGGCTGTAGCCTTAATGGATCTGAGACTCGGAGGGGCAGGCGTGGGCATGGAGCCAGGCGCTGTGTCCTGGGATGGCGTCGTGCCCCAGACGGGGTTTGGGAGAGGTCGGCTCCCTTTGGTGAGGAGGGAGCCGTTTGAAACCGTCTGCACCTTCCCTCTCATCTTTTCTCTTTCTGAAGGGGCTCCGAGTTGGAACTGTGGCTGGTGTCTATAAGATTCATCTGGGGCTTTTCTGGGTGTTTTTGAAAAGGCAGAACAGGAGAGAATTTAGGAACCAGACGGTTCTCGTAAAACAAAATAATGAATTCCTCCCAAGTATGAGATATTGATTTAGCATCACCTAAGAAGTCATCCTAACACTCTGTGAAGAATATGCTTTCAGTTCTAAAATCTTCTAATGGATACGTCAATTTTAACTGATTTTTCCCCATTAGGTCTAAATCTTTCCTTTGGATCGTGCCATGTGGCTGTCATGAGCGCTGATAACATGACAAATGGGGTTAGGACATGCATTTCCATTTTCCAAATGAGCCCTTCCACTGAGGCTGCAGCTGGCCCGCCTCTTTCTAGGCCAATGAGCCCGAAGGTTAGGCAGTGGGGTCCTCAGTGTGGGGCGTGGCTCCATGCGCCGAGACAGGGCGGGGCCGGCCTCCCCCAGCAGCCTCTAGACCATGTGCTTGCCCCGCAGCCCAGCATCATACTTAATTGCTTGGTGACACTGCTGGTATTATCATCGTTCTTCTTCTTCTTTTGCCCGGAGATGAAATGACTTGTCCTGTGATGAGGCTGGCAGCAGCGGCACATTATCCCATGATGCTTGTTCTGTGCAGGCCCTGCTCTGACTGCTTCTCCACTATGACCCACTTAGTCCTCACAACAGGTCACTGGGGGTTATCTGAGTTTTACAGATGAGGAAACCGAGGCACAGAGGGTTGGAGAGGCGTCCGAGGCCACACAGCTGGGCAGTGGGCCTCGGGCTCCAGCCTCCAGTGTGAGAAGCACAGATGGGACCCTTTCCTGGCAGAGGACCGTCTGCCAGCTCCCCGGAGCGGGTCAGGCTGCCCGGCTGGGCTGCATGAGGCTCGTGACCTACCACCACTCACGGGCCCCACTGAGACCAGCGGCTGCCACCGGGAAGGTGGGGCCTGTCCTGCCGCGTGGCAAGGCCCCCGGCTGCCGTTGGCCTCCCTGGGCTGCTATCAGGGGGCCGGGTGGGAGGGGCCAGGTCTGTGCGGCCCCCGAGCAGACTCAGCAACATCGCAGGGCAGCCCTTCGTGTCCTTCATCGCATGTGCCAAGTGTTCCTTTGCTTCTTTATTGATTTTGCTGCCTTGCTTTGCACGGTTTTCCCCAGGACTTTACCATAATACTGTTTTCTAGTGAGGCTGATGATGTCTCCCTTAAGAGGTATTAATATTGGAATAAATTGTTCTTAAGGTGCATCGACTTATGAAATAAACTGTAATAAGCACGCTGCGGTGTTCCACGGAGCACAGTACACATCATAATATACAGAAAACTGTCGGGTATTCATAACTTTGTTTTAACTTCCTGAATCAGTCCACAAGGGATGGGATGCCTTTCTAGAACAATCTCTGTCAGAGAGGAAAGCTCACCCAATGCTTCATCTGAAGGAGGTGGGGTGCTTGGCGGGAGCAGCCTGGGTGGTCACTAGGGATGGAGGAGGCCCCGGGAACCCCTCTGCACAGGAAGAAGGTACAGAGCATCTTCGAGACCTTCGTCCCCCTCTGGCCCATTGGAGATTTCACTGCCTAGACCCCGAAACCACAGCTTCAGGAGGACTTCACTGCTTTGGAAGCTCCCTTCTTTAATGGTAGGTGTCAAATGCATCGCCGTATCTAAATGTTCAATTCATTAAGTATTAAACATCCGTCCTAAACAGCGCTGTGAAATGCAAATGAGAGCAGCTGTGTTATATCTTACTACAAAATTCAGTAAGTCTGTAGCCCCAAACTTTCCGACCTCATTACGAAGTTGTGTGCTCACCGCTCGCCACCGAAGATGTGTCAGCTCCGTTGCCTCTTCTGGAGCCAAAATGTCCAGGCGGCGGGCACGCAAGGAGGATGCCGGGGGATGGGGTGGGAATTGGCCACTGTCACCCGGGAGACATGGGAAATGAAGCTTTGCTTGTTTTGTGCATCCCCCAGAGAAACTACTGACTCAGTTCAAAGGACCCTCAGGCTTTGCCACCAAAGCAAACCCACATGTGTCCATGCCTGAGACCACAGTAGCTCCCGCAGCATAGGCAGGGCAGGGAGGGCCACTGGCCCAGACCTGTGGGCCGCCCATGGGGTTAGCACCCTGCAGGGTCCACTGGCTCTGTGCAGAGGGGACTGGCAGGCAGCAGGGCCCCCACCATCCTGGGCCACCGGGAGATGAGCCCAAGGGGACAACAAAGCAAAGAGGACCCAGGGGCTGGCCTGAGTCTCGGAGCCGTCAATTCTAGTGCACAGACACTCAGAACCATCTCCATGGAACCTCTGCCAACCACGAGGAGCTTGGCATGGGGCAGGGGGCAGCCGGGCACACAGGGCAGCTGACTGGCTGGTTAATTAACTGACCCACTAGGTGTTCTCTCCTCCCTCTTCACAGTGTTGCTTCTGCCTGGGCGTCTCTCTGGAAAGATCTCATCTTGCCGTGCTGCATCTCAAGTGAGGCCACACTCCACCCCCCGCGCCAGCTGCCATGCGGCAGAACTTCGCCTAACTCCTGCTGCACTTTGGGCTTCCCCTTCTCCCCGTCCCGAGGCTGCCCCCTGCTCCTCTGGCGCCAACTCATACCTTGCATGGGGTACCTGCTCCATAATCCTTCCTGAACTACTGAAAGAACAGATGAACATCCTGCGTGGCCTAGGAGAGAACGCACGCGTGTGGGCCCCACAAGGCCCCGCCCCACCTTCCGCGTTAAACATGAATGGCACCGCTTGACACATTTCAGCACAACCCACAGTAGGAAACGTGGTTTATGCTGGACCAATCCTCACATGTTCATATCTCACGTGTGGTCTATTCTAACCTTTTAGCCTCTCTGAAATGCACTCTGTCTTACACAGACCCCGCCTTGCAATGAATCGCTGCCTGGCACCCTCCTCAGCTCACTTGAGTTGCCCATCTTTTTGGTACCACATGGGGTGAACTTCATTTTTGTTAAAATGTCTTCAAAGAGAGTCACTGATTCAGCATTAAAATGAAAGAATTTTGAGTATGTAGAACGCACCAAAGCGCAGCTGACTCGAATTCAAATCAATATTGAATCAGAATTCAATATTAGGGAAGCTGGGCTTCCCTGGTGGTGCAGTGGTTGAGAAACCGCCTGCCGATGCAGGGGACACGGGTTCGAGCCCTGGTCCGGGAAGATCCCACATGCTGCGGAGCAACTAAGCCCGTGCGCCACAACTACTGAGCCTGCGCTCTAGAGCCCGCAAGCCACAACTACTGAAGCCCACACGCCTAGAGCCCGTGCTGCGCAACAAGAGAAGCCACCGCAATGAGAAGCCCATGCACCACACTGAAGAGTAGCCCCCGCTCGCCACAACTAGAGGAAGCCCGCACGCAGCAACAAAGACCCAACTCAGCCAAAAATAAATAAATCAATCAATTAATTAAAAAAAAAATTAGGGAAGCAAATACGCATCATTGGGAGAATGACTGGGAGGCCACATGGTTTCCTGCAAAACAACATCCAGTCCTTTATGAACCTGAAGGAAAGAGGCCCATAAGTAGGTGAGGCTGGGTTGTGTTTGGTGACCAAGACATATGCAAAAGGACTGACTATACCACACCCAGCAATGCAGCCCAAGGCAGGATAAATGGCCAAGGCCTACACGGTAGACAAGGAACTCAAAGCACCAAGAAGCTGTTGGGACTGATTCTGGTGTTCCGAATGCCTGTCATTTAATTTCATCATGGTTTCATCATGGTTTCATCATGGTTTCATCATGGTTTAATTGGCTGTGTGTTTTCTTTCTTAGTTGTTCATAAAATTATAGCACAGTGGGCCCTCCATATCCATGGGGTTGCATCTGTGGTTTCAACCAAATGCGAGAAGAATACTCAGCCATTTTATATACGGGCCGTGAGCATCCTCGCGTCTTGGTATCTACAGAGGTTCTGGAGCCAATCCCCAGGTCAACTGTACCTCTTACAACTTCCAGCACTTAGATCGATGAACTAAAAAATGCTTAACTTAAGAAGGTTTTGCAAACCAGCATCTTTAGTGTGCAATTCACTATAAATATTTTCTTTTGTTCTATTTCATTGTTTAAAAATTCTGGCCATGACCTACTAAAAGGATTTCCTGGCCACTTGATAGGCTGTGACCTGCAATTTGAAAAGATGATGCCGGCAGCCACCTCCTCCACCACATGCAGGAACCCCACCCGGGAGGTGGGAGAGAGGCGTGGAGTCTGAACAAGCGCCGTCCAATAAAAATGCAACAGGCGCCACAGACACAGTTGAAAATTCTACACTTTTCACGTAGCCACGGGAAAAGTGTAGAAAGAAGCAGGTGAAATTAATTTTCATACTATATTTCATTTAGCCAAACACATCAAAAGATACCACCTTAACACGCAAACAAATACGCAAAATTTCTTAATGAGCTATTTAATACCCTTTTCTTCCTAGTAAGCCTCTGAAATCTTAGTTTACACTTAAGCCCATCTTAGTTCAGACTAGACAGGTTTCAAGTGTCATAACATTAGAGAGCACAGCTCTAGAGCCAGGGCAAGCAAACCTTTCGTGTAAAGGCCCAGGTAATAAATATCTTAGGCTCTGCCAGACGATGGTCTCCGGCACAACCGCTCAACCCTGCCTTGTTGTGTGAAAGCAGACACAGATGTCACTTAAATGCTTGTGCTCGTGTTCCCGTAACAATGCACTTACAAGAAAAGCCGGCAGGACAGATGTGGCCCGAGGGCCAGAGTTTGCCGACCCCTGATGCGGGTCATTCCCCGCCCGAACCCATCACCATCTCAGGACTCTCCAGCTCAAGCCAACAAACCCTCTTTTTACCATTTGCTCAAGCGATCATCAAATTCCCAGTTAAGATCTACCGTCTCAAGCTCCCGCCTGCTGCGGCCGCTGGGCAGCCCTCAGCGGTGCCCTGGGTCAGAGTTTCCTCCCAGCTTTCTGTTCACTGCTCAGCCTTTGCTGCTCCTGCCCCCTTCCATCCGCAGTTCTCCTGAAAGCTTGGCATCACCTCTCCTCCCTCCCGCTCTCCCCATCTCCGTTTCTCTTCTAGGAGGCATTGGCTGGGTTCTCCTGCCTTTGAAAAGCATGGGGGAACGTGAGGTTGACTTCATGAAGGCACACTGTCTCTCATGGACTGGAACCCCCAGCCCAGACCAGAAATAGGGAGGCCTGTCGGGCTGGTTCAGGGAGAGCTGGCCAGCCAGGCAGGAATGTCCCTCCGGCCCTCCAAGTGCACGGCCTGCGTCCGGGTCTACAGGAAAGCTCCCACCGCGTCCCTGGTCCCTGCTGCCTGGAGGCCCCAGCACTGCAGCATCCCTCACGGCTTGGTGTCAGCTAAATGGCGCCAACGTCTGATTTTAGCTCGCTCAGCCCTGCACAGGACATGATTTCCAAGTGACAAACATTAGCCCTGTGGCTCCCAAATGCCGGAAACAAGCGATCCCCGAGTGATGGCGGCAGGGAGCAGACCTCCCTAGGCTTCCCTGCCAGGCCCTCGCCTTTCCGTGGGCAATTCCTTGTCCCCAGCCGGCCTCCGATGCTGCGCGGGGCCGGGAGGGACCTGACCAACGAGTTGCTGCCCTGAGGGTTCTGGACTTGGATCTCCGTCGGCTGAGGCAGACCCACTTGGGGGCCGTCGGCAGCCACGTGGAGAAAGCTGACGCGCCGCGCACGTGAAGGGAACCAAGTGCAGGGAGCGGGGAGGCAGCTGGAGGGGCCTGGGGGCGTTCGTGGCCCGGATGTCACATCCAGCCCTGGTTTGTGCTTGCTTTCCTAGGGGCTGAGTGGCTCTTAGAGACACGTCCAAGTCCTTTCCACAAGCCCCTGGCTGCCTTGGTCAGCTCCCATTTTGTTCTGACCACTTGCAAACACATGAGTCCTATTAAGTCCTATTAGATAAGTATGATCTAATGCAAGTGGGCAAAGCGCAGTGAACGCACAGAGGGGAGAAAGCGGCAGGGACGGCCTGGGGGCTGCAGCCTGTCTGAGGCCAGAGGCCCGGAGCCCCCCTTCTTACCCGCGGTCCCGCAGTCCTGGGCTTGGTTTAGCCTCCCCTGCCTGGGGAAGGAAGCACCTGCTCGTCTTCCATCCCTGGGGAGAGAAGCAAGAAAGAAGCTTCTCTTCAGAAAACACTTGTGACTCAGTTAATATCACACACTGCTTTGGGGCATCACAGGGGTGAATTGGGGAGTGAGAAAGTCTCTCCAAGATGGGACAAAGGGGGCTGCTCTTCACAACATGCTTCCTGCACAGGGTTAAATCGTGTCTCCCCAGGTGCACGTCCACCCAGAACCTTGGAAGGTGACAATTGGCAATAGGTCTTTGCAGGTGTCATTGGTTAAAGATGAGGTCATTCTGGATTAGGGTGGGCCCCAAATCCAATGGCTGGTGTCCTTGTAAGGAGAGGAGAGACACACACAGAGGAACAGAACACACAGGGACAACGTCCACATGACGACGGAGGAGCTGCCATCCGAGGAACCCCAGCGAACGCCATAAGCCAGGGAGGCAGGAAGGATGCCCTGCGGCATCCAGAGGGAGGGCACTGCTGCCACCTTGGCTTCTGGCCTCCAGACCGTGAGAGAATAGATTCTGCTGTTTTAAGTTGCCCACTTCGTGGCACTTGGTTACAGCGGCCCCAGGACACTAGTGTGGGGAGCAACTCCTTAGTCAGCCCCCCCGCCAGGGCCCGGCGCCCACCTGGGCATCTGGTTCTGAACTCTTAGCAGCCAGTGGCTCCCCTGACACACAGCCCTCACTGTGCTTCCTGCAGCTCTGCGGACTCCTGGACCTCCTGAAGAATCTGCTCTGTCCTGGGAAGCACCCTGCCCACACCTGGAGACCCCCAGTGCCCCTTTACCTGGCTTCCCTTTGCCCTGTGAAAAAGGCTACTTTGACGGTGACCTCAGAGGATGCCAGTGCCTGTGTCTGCATCCGCCTCCCTCACGTACTGAGCTCCTGGCGGGGACCCCGGCCCTGGCCATCTCCACGCTTGGCCAGAGAAGACGCACTTAAGGAAGCACCAGTTGGGGCTTCGCCGGCAAAGCAGGGATTTGAGAAACAATTGTTCCTGTTCATCACGGGCCTGATGTATCCGTTCCAAACTCTAGTTGCCTGGATGGATTCATTTCTCCTCATGACGTCTGACGGGGGTCATGCTCCAATCCCCATTTGGTATGTGAGGTGACGGAGGCCTCACATGTCCAAGTGGTCCCGGCACCCCTGCCAGGAGATGGGGCCTTTCGAGAGGTGACTGAGGTTACAGGAGGTCATCAGGTCATCCGCTAGGACTGGTGTTCTTATGAGAAGAAACACTGGATACACGTGACCACAGAGGACAGACACGTGAGGACACAGGGAGGAGGTGGCCGTCTACAAGGCAGGGAGAGAGGCCTCAGGAGAGCCAACCCTGCCCACACCTTGATCTTGGATGTCCAGCCTCCAGGACTGTGGGAAGATAGATTTCATCTTGTTTAAGCCCCCCAGCCTGTGGCTTTGTTACAGCTGCCCTAGCAGACAAATACAGCAAAGCCTCCTCGATCTTATTTATTTGTCCTTAAAGTTCAATTTTTAAAATCGATTCATTGGTTGATACTCTGCCATATTCCAAGATGGGTGTGAGTGTTTCAAAATCTATGTTGACAGGTCGAGGGTTGCTGTGAACATTGTTGGAAGCTCCCCTGCCCCCCACCCCCAGGGCTGCGAGAATGATGCTCTCACCGTTCCAGGCCCATGGCTCAGGGGCTCACGTTCCACGTGGTGGTTTCACGGGTATCAGTTTGCAGCCCTGATGATGGGTCACCGGTGGGAAGATGCCGTGACAGCACGTGGGCAGGTCACTGGTGTTGTGTCCAAAGCATTGTCAGTGTTTCCTCAGGTTTCACACTGCTTGTATGATACACAGTAGAGGGTGCCGGCCTCTGGGCTCTTCAGATCCTTCTCCCACAAAAGTTAGGAGGCACCCACGGGCCCCTGCAGAGTATTCTCTGTCAGGCGATTTCAAGGGATGCTCACAGAGGAGCTTTTTCCTCTTCTGAAATGCACTTAGAAATGGTGGTGCTGTTGAGGATTCCAAGTGCTCCCAAGTACTGGGATGTTCTCCCTAATTTGAAATGTTTTCCCCTCAAGCTCCCAAGAATTCACGCAAGCGTGCCCAGTGTTCAGGTTTGGATCAGAGCTCCAGCGCTGGCTGCTGCAGCAGGGGGTAGAGAAGTAATTCAGGCGTTCTGGTCGGGTGATGAAAACCGCTGCGTGCACACTGAGACACAGAAAAGGAGCAGCTGAAACCGTTTCCTTGTGGGGTCCCAATGAGAAACAGGCCTGTTAGTCCCATGGATGCACGGGGGGGCCAGGCAGTGACGTGCGTGGCAGGTGAGTGCACTGAGCCAGGGCCAGGCGCTGAGGTCCTCTGCGCTTCTCTCCTCCAGCCGCGCTCCTGAGCGGGGAGGACTTGCCTGGGGACTTCCCCACACCTGTGGCTCGTCGACCATAAAGGAGGTCCTATGAAGCCCCAGACCACCGAGTATAAACAAGTGCCCATGACCTGGACTCCAGGCCCGAGATCTGCCACGGAGCATGGCCCCGGCCAGTGAGAGACAGGAGTCAGGCTGCGGCGTGACATTGGCCAATGCCACAGGCTGTGCCTCAGAGCAGCAGGACCTGGGTGACACCCAGTGTCCTAATGGCTCACAGGGCTAAAGGGTCCTGAGTGAGGGGACACCCACACACCCTCCACCACGCTCACAGCCCCCAGGATTTTGAGATGAGAGCAGAATGGTGGTCTCGAGGGGCTGCAGGGCAGGGGAGAAACGGGGCATTTATTCATGGGTACAGAGTTTCGGCTTTGCAAGATGAACAGTTCCGGAGACTGACTGCACAACAGTGTGAATACACGTAGCACTACTGATCTATACACTTAAAAATGGTAAATTACACTGAAGACAGGGAATTTTTATGTTCTGTGTATTTTACCACAATGAAAAAGAAATGAGAAAACAGCAAGTCCCAGCTGTAATAGTTAGCTTAAATAGGTTCCTTTAAAATCGTTACTTTAAAATGAAAACTCAGATAGGCTGGGCACAAATAGATGTTAAAAGACATGCCCTGAAACCAGTAAGCATAAGAAGGCTAGGCTGGCGACATTAACACCAGACAAAACAGAACTCAGATAGCAGTAAAAGAAAGGAGGAGGAACAGCTCATCATGACTAAAACGTCCACTCATTGGGCTCATCAGGCATGTGGACTCAGAGCCAGCACTCCGGTCCCCTGTCCACAGGTAGAGTCCCTGCTCTCTTTCCCTCTCTGGCTCCCCTGCCCCAGGTCAGGCAGAGTGGTAGGCTGTGCCCTGCCATCCCAGGAAGACAATCTCTGGCGAGGGCGGAATTGTCCAGAACTAACCTCTCGCTCGGGCTGCGTGTCCAGGTCAACGGCCTGCCCCTGGGCTCGGCCACCAGCCTGCCTGCACGGGCCCACGGGCCCCACTCACAGACAGCATCGCAGGCTGCAGCCCAGAGCAGAGAGGCCAGAGGGGCTGGGCAGCGGTGGCCAGGCTTGCCCGAGGGAGGGTGTTCTTGGGAACTCTGCACTGGAAGGCACAGGGGAGCAGGGCAGAGGGGAGAGCCCCAGTCCTGAATCTGGGGTTTTCCTTCCTGTTTTAGTCAAAGCAGGTACCAGCATGTGAGGAGTAGACACAGCCCTGCTGTATCTGGACCTCAGGGCTCTGAGCATGGGGGAGGGTGTGTGGACGCCCCTCAGTACTCGGGGCTGTGACAGAAACATCTTTGCATAATGTCTTCAAGGTTCACCTATGTTGTAGCTTGTGTCAGGATGTCCTTCTTTTTAAGGCTGAATAATACTTCCTTGTATGTATTTACCACATTTTGCTAACCCTTTCACCCATCGATGGACATATAGGTGGCCGCCCACTTTTGGCTACTGTGAATAATGCTGCTATGAACATGGTGCACAAATATCTGTTCAGGTCCTTGCTTTTCGTTCTTTTGGGTATATATGTAGAAGTGGAGTTGTCGGATCATACAGTAATTCTGTTTTTAGTCTTGTGTAATTACCACACTGTTTTACACGGCAGCTGTGCCATTGTACATTCCCACCAATAGTGCACAAGGATGCCCATTTTTCCACATCCTTGCAACCTGTTATTTTCTGGGTTTTTCACTGTCGCATCCTAATGAGTATGAGGTGTGGGTCTTGCTTTTTAAAGTCCATTCTGACACCCTCTGCCTTTTAATTGGCATGCTCAGTTCACTAAAATTTAATGTAAGTTTTGATGTGGTTGGATTTAGGCTAATTTAAGTATTTGTTTTCTTTTCGTTCCCTCCGTTTTGTGTTCCTCTGTTCCTCATTTTCTGCCTTCTTTTGGATTAGTTGAATATTTTTAAAAAATCCATTTCAATTAACCTACTGTGTTTTAGCTACACCTCTGTACATTACACTATTAGTGGCTGCTTACAGATTAAAGTATACACAATACGCATCCTTCACTTTTCGGTCTAGTTAGAGTTAATACTGTAGCACCATATGTAAAATGTAGAAACCTTATAATTGTATAGGTCCATGTGTCCCCCCCGTCCTTTAATCTATAGTTTGTATAGGTCCATATGTCCCCCCAGTCCTTTAATCTATAGTTGTCATGGGTATTGTATCCACATACATAATAAACCCCAGAAGAAAATGTTACAGCTTTTTTGCTTTAAACAGTCTTATGGGTTTTTTTTTTTTTGTGGTACGCGGGCCTCTCACTGTTGTGGCCACTCCCATCGTGGAGCACAGGCTCCGGACGCACAGGCTCAGCGGCCATGGCTCACGGGCCCAGCCGCTCCGCGGCATGTGGGATCCTCCTGGACCGGGGCACGAACCCGTGTCCCCTGCATCGGCAGGCGGACTCTCAACCACTGCGCCACCAGGGAAGCCCCAGTCTTATGTATTTTAAAGAAATTAAGATTTTAACATTCATTTATATGTACCCACATATTTCCCAGTTTTGATACTCTCCATTACTTCTCTAAAATCTGAATTCCCAACTGGTATCATTTCCTTTCAAAGAACTTCTTTTAGTAGTTCTCATAAATAGCAACAGATTCTCTGTTATTTAATCTGAAAACATTTTCCTTTTTGAAGGATACTGTCCCTGGTTACAGACTCCTAGGTTGACGGGTTTGTCTTTCAGCATCAAACACATCGTTCCACTGCCTTCTGGCCTCCATAGTTTTTGATGAGAAGTCTGCAGTCACTCAGATCGTATCCTTCATGTACAATGTGTATAGTTTTTCTTTGGCTGCTTCAGAGATAGCCTCTTCCTTTGATTTTCAGCAGTTTGATTATGATGCTCAGACATGGTTTTATTTATATTTATCTTGTTTGGGGGCTCACTGAACCTTTTGAAATTCAAATTTAGGTGTTTCACCAAATTTAGGAAACGTCTTGGCCACTATAACTTTGAATACTTTTTTCTCCTACATTCTCTGCTTTCTCTCCTCTTGGGATTCAAATTGCATATGTGTTAGATGTTTTGATATTGTCCCACAGGTTCCCAGGGCTCTCTTCATTATTTTCAACCTGTTTTCTTTCTCTTCTTCAGATTGGATGATTGACATTCATCTATATTGAAGTTCACTGACTCAGATTTTAATCTATTATCTCCGTTCTGGTAATAAGCCAATCCCCTGAATATTTTAGTTCAAATATTTTTCAATTATTTTTTTCAGTTCTAGAATTTCTTTTTGGTTCTGATTTTTATAATTTCTATTTCTTAGCTGAGATTTCTTATCTCTTCTTTCACTGCCAGCATATTTTTCCTTACTTAATTGCGTGTAGTTATAATATCTTCTTTAAAGTTGTTGCCTTCTAATTCCAGCATCTTGGGGGTCACCTCAGGATTGTTCTCAGCTGATTGACTTTCCTCTTGAGACTGAGTCACACTTTCCTGTTGTTTTTTTTTTTCATATGTCAAGCAATTTTAGACTGTATGCTGAATGTCATGTATCGGAATGTTATGTTGCAGAGATTCTGGAGTCTATTCTAATCCTCCAGAGAATGTTGACTTTTTTGTTTTGGTAGGCAGTTAACATGACTGGACTTAAATTGCAAACTCTGTCTTTAGTATCAGCCCAAATCACAGCGCAGATCTTTTATTTTAGCTAAACTGCTTTGATTCTACCTACAAGCATGTGTGGTTCAGATATCAGTCAGAGATTTGGGCAGAGTTTTTTCTTTTTGTGCAGAGTTTTTAGTTTTTATATGCAAGAGGGTTAGGTCCAGTAGGAGTTTACTTGGCTATACCCGTATGCTTGTTTCCAATGCACAGGTGTTTTGTTCACCTGTCACAAAGCTGGGAAGCCTCTGAGCAGATGACTCAGTGACAGGTAGAAACAGAAGAGATTAAGGAATAAAAGGTTAACTCTCTCTAGGCTGAGGGCAGAGCCAGCTGTGGGCAAATCTGCCTGTATTAGTCTGCTCAGGCTGCTACCACTATGTGGCTCAAACAACAGAAATTCATGTTCTCACGGTCCTAGAGGCTGGAAGTCCAAAAGTAAGGTGTCAGCAGGCTTGGTTTCTTTCTGAGGTCTCTCTCCTCAGCATGTAGATGGTTGTCTTCTCCCTGTGTGTCTGTCTTTTCCCTGTGTGTGTGTCTGTGTCTTAATCTCCTCTTCCTATGAGGACAACAGTCATATTGGATTGGGACCCACCCTAATAACCTCATTTTAACCTTAAATACCTTTAAAGACTCTTTCTCCAAATAGAGTCACATTCTGAGTTACCGGCAGCTAGGACTTCAATATATGAAGTTTGAGAAGGAAACAATTCATCTCATAACACTGCCCTTCAAAGGCGAAGGACTGCCCTCTCTTAAAAGACTGTAATTAATTCAGTTGATCCACCCAGTGGCACCCATGTCATCCTTATATTATGATGAGGAAACTGAGGCTCTGGAGGACGCAGTCATGGAGCTACTGAGTGGCACATCTGGTGCCCACTTCCCACATCAGCCTGTCTAACTGGGAGCCCATTTTGGGTCTTGGGCTCTGGTCCTCCAAGCCCAGTAGGTCGTGGGCACCACCACACACCTCAGGACCTCCCAACACAGTACCAAAAGTACCAACTGGGGCAGAGCCCGTGTTGGACAGAGGGGTCCAGATAGTTCTGTGGGCTCTGTCTGTGGCTCAGAATTGCCTCCTGGCAGCACCAACAGCCTGACCCAGAGGCAGGCAGCTCTCTCCTCAGGCCCCCAGCACCAGGGCCGGAGCATTTCTAAAAGCCCTCACCTGAGAGGAGGGCTCCTCGCTCATCGGCAGCTGCCTTCTGGCCGTGTGGTGTTGTGAGCATCCAACGTCTCCGTGGTCTGTATCTGACGACCCGAGCGAGAAGTGACGTGGCTCCACATGGGTGTGAATCACTGTACAGTGTCTGAGTTCCCAGAGGACAGCCTGGCTACACAGCCCACCTCAGGGACTGCTGCGGAAATGAAAGCTTCTAGAGATGTGTCCTCTACGCAAGGGGGTTGGCTCTTCCGAGGCGTAGCTGGAGGGAAGATGTGACACCTGGAATGAACAGAATTGGAATGTTTTGGAAAACTTGGCTTCAGTGTCATGTTAAAGTGCAGATGATATTGAAGAGCATGGCACAGCCCTGAGCCATGGGCCAGCCTGGACCAGCCCTGAGCCACCTGGAAGTCTGGGTGGAGTTGGTGGAGGGGAGGGAGGGGACGGACAGGCAGAAAGGCTGCTGGCGTTGCAGTTCTGCACAGCTCCATTGCTGGCTCATTTTACATGGCAAAGAACATTTTTAACCAAGCACTGCTGCCTTCCCCCAGCTTGACTCATGCACTCATATTGATGCAGTGTATTCATGCAATTTGCCTCAATTATACTGTCTGGGGAACAGCTTGGCAACCCATTAATCTGCTGGTAAAGTACTTGATAAACAAATTCAGAGAAGGATTGCTCACAATCCTGAATTTCACCAGCTCCCTTTTTGCACAAGGAGTCTGGGTGCTTGACCTCCCAGGACGAAGCGATCGGCTCTGTCCTGCGTCCTAAGAGCCTGCCCTCCCCGTGGGGTGGCCGCTGCCAAGTCCCACCCCAGCGAGGAGGTGCCATGCACAGTGCATGTGCACCTGCCATCAGGTAACTCTAGCCCAACATGTTGCCCCGTGTAGGGTCACAACAGGAAGATATGCAATTAAAGGGACAAAAATACCCCAAGGAAATCAACGCGGGACTTAGTAATATCAGACACATAGGTGACAACTGTCAGACAATCAGTCAACAAGGGGCCCCGTGTCTGTGTGATCCCGGCTAACCCATTATGATCTTTGTGAAGTGTCCTTCTGGGGGGTCCGGATCTGCAGATAGGAGGGGAAACCCCTTCCCTTTTATTAGCAGCTAAGCTCTTTATACTTCAGCCATATTGCAGCAGGTTAGAAGTCTAAGCTTTATTGTCTTATGTTATTGAAAATCCAGGTTCCGGCGGCCTTCTCCCTCAGGTCACGCTTTGTCTGCGAATACATTCTCATTTTTCCATGTACGGAGAGCGTCTGGAGAGAGGCAGGAAAGATTAGGGCTGTAATATACTTGAATCCAGTTTATTTGCCTAGCCAGAAACTTCCACCCTCCGCAATTGCTTCCCACCCAAGATGTTGTCTTTAATTCTTTCGTGACAGGAAGAAACACCGGCGCCGGCTCCCAGCAGGTCCAGGCAGAGAGGAAGGGCCTGGGCCCTGAGGTGTCCCTGCCAGTGGGGAACAGGGGTCCTGTTCCTGCCACAGACTGAAGTTTCTGGTTCTGAACTTCTCATTTGTTTAGGAGGAATGCATCTTCAGTGGCACGTCATCAGAAGAGAAACACGTTCATTAGAGAACGGCGGGTGCAGAAAAGCCCCCTGGCCCGCGATTCCTGTCACGGCCGCTCCCTCGTGCTTGGTGTCCTCCGGGAGCATCTTGTCCCCTGGCTGCCGGCTCCTGCGCAGGTGTCGGCCCCGACCAGGGTGGTCCCCACAGCCGCTAAGGTCCACCTTAGCCTGTGTGACCGCCCCTCCAGACTTTGCCGCTGGACACACACAGGAAGCCTGGGAGGGAAATGATCTGGGGGGATTATTTTGTTAATTAGTTTGCTCAATTTAAACGATGGGACAGCAGGGTTCAGCTGCCTGGACGGTGCCCTCCCCATCCCCAGCCTGGCAGAACAATGCCTGCCTTGGCTTTGGACTGCCCAGCTCCTGAATCTGGGACTGGGCTGTCCCCGATTATTACCTGTACACCCTGCCTACAGTCAGTCCAGTGTGGCTCAGAGCACAACTACTGAGCACCGACTGTGTATGCTATTCCATTCCAGACCTAAACGAAGGGAGGAAGCAGAGACGGCAGCCCAGAAAGAAGTGCTGAACTGGGGGCTCTGAGCTCAGGGCGAGGAGCAGGGCATGCGGACAGGGCCCCAGCTGGCAGGGAGCACCCAGGGAGGCGCTTGGGAGATGTTGCATAGAGTGACCAACTGGGGCTGGTTTCCCTGGAACGTCCCTGTTAACACTGAGAGTCCTGTGTCCCAGGAAACCCTCGGCAGCGGACAAACCAGGACAGTTGGTCACCCTGGCAGCCAGAAACCCAGCTCCGTGCTGCTCTGTCCCATCCGGGTGACCCTGGAAGTCAGCTCGCAACCCGGGCCCGTTTCCTCATCCATACACCGCGGATGATAAGGACGCCTTTCACCTCTAGGAAACCTCGAGGCTCTTCATACAGTTTTGTTTGGGTCCGTGGCCTTCCCCAAGGCACTCTGGATGCCTTTAAGGAAGGCTACCATCAGTTTGCTGTCCCCAGGGAGCCAATGGGCATGACCCATTCAGAGACGCAGCAAGTCGCACGGCATCGACGGTGGAGAGCTTGGGGTAAGAAACTGACTCGTATGGGGAAGTGGCTCCACTGTCAGCAGGAGGCCTGCAGGCTCCAATCTCTCAACAACTTAGCCAGTCAGGGTGCTCCAGGATGGGTGCGGGTGACAGTGGACACATCGGTGGGGACACAAGGGGCTGGTGTTCGACCAGTCTGAGTCTGGGGGCCGCCTCTTTAAGGGAATGCCCGGGTCCCTGCACCCCCAGTCCCCAACCCCTTTTGGGCTAAAGGCACCCCTGTGCCAGGTAACCTGTGCCAGGCAGTCCACAAAGAGCTACCATGACTGTGTCATACATCTGCTTGTCCCTGCGGTGCAAGGACCATGTGAGTGTTTGGGTCTCTCCAAGGCGAAGGCCACGTCAAGGCTCCTTTTGCAAAACATCTCAGGAAGTGGGCCGTTTGGTTCATGGATATCAACTCTGTACTGGCCTCAAATTCTTTCCCCTCACTGGAAATAAGGCAGCAACGAGCGTCCTCGGTGATTCTCTCCTGGCCTGGCCCACCCTGCCTGCCTCCCGTGGTAAAGCCCCTTACTCAAAAGGGCAGGAGAAGAAGAGACCACAGGAGTGGAGCTGGAGGCCCAGCGAGAGGGGGCCCTGACGGCCATGGGGGCCTGGGGGAAACTGCACAGCCTCTTTGTCCAAAGCACCACTCCTGGACACAAGCCACCATGCAAGGGGACGCTTGCATCCTGGTCAGGACCCATGCCCCACCCGGACCTCTGTGAGGCCTCCTAGGGTGGATGCGGGGTGCTGCGCCATCCGAAACGCTATCGCCTCCTTCCCGCCACCGGAGGGCAGAGTTGGGGAAATCTGTTCCGCTTTGAACGCTGTGTCTGAGACCAGACATCCGGAGTACTGGTGGCTTCAACAAACCTAAATCTCCAGGGGCCCTGACAGGTGTCACCGTCCCCACATAGGACGTCTGACCCCAGAAGGGAAAGAAGACAGTGGTCCCTTCCGTAGGCTCAGAACGCAGCTTTGGGCATAAATCTGTGGACAGAATCGATTCTTAGGAGGGTGACGAATTGAGCAAAGAGCAGGGGCATATGACACGTTAAAAGATTGTGCCAAATGGCCGTCCGGAATGATGGTAACACTTCTCATTGCTGCCAACAGTGACTGAGTGCCTATCTTCCAACATCCTCACCAGCACCAAGTGTTACGCTTTTTAAAACTTCTTGCCAAATTGATTGTAAAATATCTAACAGATTTGACTTGCATTTTTAAACTTACAAGTTTTAGCATTTTTGGCTGTAGCAAAAATTCAAGAGCAACCCAAGTGTCTATCAAGAGGATACCAGCAACACGAATTATTGTTCATATATTCAATGTAATAACACGTGGCTCTTAAAACAACGAGCCAGATCTGTGCTGATGAGTTATATTTACAGGAAGGACGCTCAGGACACAGTGTTAAGTGAAAATGAAAGTTGCAGGAGTTTTGTGTATGATTTTTATAACCTCCACACACACACGTGCATACACACGCATACACGTACACACACACCCATGTGTGGACACGCACATTCATACAAACACTCGCACACACATGCCCCAGGAGGAGGCATCAGTGGGCATCAGGGAGGAAGACGTGAGACGGAGCCCGCCCAGCCCATGCTCATCACGTGACTGCCTTCCCAAATCCCGACGATCGTGACTTGCTTCCAGCGAGCCAGGCTGTGCTGCCAGAACATCTGAGAACAGAAAGGGAAATCTACACGTGCCAAGCGTCTGACACTAGTAGGTAAGTAAAGCGGCACGAGCCTGCACCCTGTGTGCCGACGACAGCGCCAGCCCTCGTGCCCGCTGACGTGGGACTCAGCACTTCTGCAGCCCTTCGGGCCCGGCATGGCTCACGTAGAAACACGGCAGAGCATGGCTGCGAGCTGCGTTAAGACCTTTATTCCGGAAACGTTTTTCTTCTGGGGAATGTTCATTCGAAGCAGAGCCTTCAAAAAATGAATGCAGACAAGAAAGTCTGATTAGGCGGCCACGGCATGTCCAGTCACACCCCGCATGCGGCGTGGCTCGTGTCCGTCAGCAGCGGGGATCGCCGAGGCAAACGCCGGCATCTCGTCTGCGAGGTGACCGTCCCCTGAACCTATCCAATGCTCTCCCGTATTCCCAGGCAGGCTGATAAAGTAGTTTGATACCAATCAGCTGTAGATTAGATTCTGCAAAGCACGTTTTCCTAGGAAATCCAATTGCACCTGCTTTGGTTTCTGGGGCAGTATCCGTTATTTGGTGATGGTACATGATTGCGCTTAGGCTGTTTGAGAAGAGAGGGTGTGATCCTTCATCTGACACGGGCCAGATGAGACTGCACCAGGGGCTTTGGAAGGGGAGGGGCCGGAGCGGGCACCCTTGGGTCCCGTGCTGGCTGGGCAGCCCCGTCTGCCCCTCTGCTTGGCATTTCCCCGACCAGGACCTGCCCCAGGGGCCCAGCCTGCAGGCCGTACATCCGAAGGCAGGCGTTTGGTGGTTCTCACTGCAATTTATTTTAATTACATGTGACATAAAGATACCACCTACAAATGAGACAATGCTGCCATAAGAGTCTCAAGGTTACTGTAGGGAATACTTCATAACCGAAGTGTGTTTTCCCCAAGGAGTTATACTACCATTTGATTTAATTTTTAATTTTTACATTTTAATCAAAAATAGATCAAATGGTGGTGGTCTCTCTGGGGAAACATACTTCAGATAGGAAGCTGGCCATGCTCCTTTTAAATGTGTAAAGCTGCCGTCTCCCTATCAGTCACGGACGGCGCCTGCTGCCAGCCGCCCCTGAGATGGCCTGGGCGTGTTTCCCGGGCAGCAAGGCCGCCGGCGGCACCTAAACCTGCTCCAAATCGTCAGGAGCCTTAAACAAAGGATGAGAGGTTCATTTAATCAAATGTTCTCTGTACCATGTGGGTCATTAGATCTCCCCGGGGTGGGGCCTGTTCTGCCTCCCACGGGGAGTCCCCTTACCTTTCCCTGGTGGGTCGGTGGGCAGTGTGAATCACATCTCAGGGGTGTGTGTGTGTGTATACCTGTGCACACTTGCTCTGCATTCTAAACAACAGGCAATAAAACTTTTCAATTGCAAGGAAAGGCATGCACATTCTTATCCAGGTGGGTCTTCCACCTACAAGGGTCACCTGGTTTGTCACATCACCACCTTGAGGGTGACCCGGACTCCCGCTGATATGCAGGTGGGCTCCAAGAGCAGCCACTCAACCCACCATGGACCTCAGATGATACACACGTACCTTCTGTAGCTTCTCTGGACTTGACGTTCTCATCTGTGAAGTGGGGATGAAGCTGGGATGTGCGTCATCGTGGGGACCAAGCGTCCATCAGAGGACACGCTGGAGAAGTACTGGCCGCACAGCGGAACTGCTCACAAACGTTATCTCGTTAGCGTCTTGCTACTGCCTGGGTAATAAAGGTAATGTGCTCATTCTCTCTCATCCTGAGTGTCACCACAGGACACTGGAGGCTCTTGTTCAAGGCTGGATGCCTGACGGGGAAACAGCCTGGACAATGCGGGAGACCCGGGGCCTCCAGCAGCCCTGCCCTTCCCGGGGGCTGCCTTAATGCCTCAGCAGTGCCCACAGCTTTGCAGCCGGCAGGGCTTTCTGAAGTGCCCGGATCTCCCTTCGGTGAGTAACCCAGACACCCACACTCCAGGCTTCCAGCCTCCCCCGTTACAAAGCCAGTGGATCCCAGGAAGCTGGGAGGGGGTGGGGGAGGCATGCGGGGGAGGGGCACCGCCCACTTCCTCCAACTCCTGTCCCTGCCTCAGCTGAGATCGGCAACACCACGGCCACACCAACCTGGCCCCGGAGACACGCTTCCTCACGTTTCTGATTCAATACATCCCACCGGTGCCCCAACTCAGGGATGTTCCCCTCCGTCCGCCAATGTCATTTACATAAAGATCCACTGGAAGTGTTCCTTCTGAATCAGCTCCAGGGAAGTAACGCAGTTTCTCCTAAAGGACAGGTGTGCCTCCTTTCTTTGGGCCAGCAGTCTATACAGCAGACCATCTCCGTGCCCTAGAAGCCCAGAGAAGAAGCTCACGCTCGCATCCGGCAGCCTGGCCCCCGGACAGTGGTCCTCTGCTTTGGTGACGAATCTGTCTTCTACCTCCTTCTCTGTGGCTCATCACAGATGTGCTTGGCACTGGCCTGCCCAGCTCCCTCTAGAAGCTGTAGGACAGCGGGGCAGTAAAGGCTGGTCTGGCTGCATCCTCGCCCCGGTCCTACCCGCTAAGCCTGAGGGTGGAGCCTGGCTCTCTGGGCGCCCCTCCCACTGGCCAGGTGGGCAGGCACCCGCTTTCCCCGCCCAGGTCCAGCACCCCCTGCACCCTCCTCCTCCCCGGTCACCGACGTGGCCCATGGCTTGGCTGGACAGACTAGGTCCCCAGTACCCACTTCTGGGGCCACCATGGGGCTTTGGGACAGCGTTGTGGGCCCCCAACTCAGGACTCAGGGTGAGTGGGTTTGGCTGCTGTTCCAGACCCAGGGGGCCCAGGGGAGGTGAGGCCTGCAGGGATCTCAGTCGGCTTCAGGCCCTGAGGGCCACCCACTATCCCCACAGTTACACAGGTCCCGGCAGTTCAGCAAATTTTCTCACAGACCATGCACAAGCTGTGCATCACAGAGGAAGCTCATGAATGAAATAGAGAGCTGGGGAGACATGTTCTTAATAGACTTTATTACTAATGCAGAGGCCCTGGAACATACAGCGAGGCCCCTGGAACTGGGGGGCTCCAGCCCTCAGCACTGTCCCAGGTGTGTCCCCGAGGGTGGCCAGGGTGGGTACGAGGTCGGGCTTGGGCTTGCTCACTCATCCTTCACGTGTTTGATCCCAACGCTTGGGGAAATCACGCGGCCGAGGGGATGGGGGATGAGCAGGCGTCCTGGTGCCGGGCAGGGCTTGGACACTCCCACCTCTGAGACTGGGGAGGATGGCCATGCCACCTGGCGGGTAGGAGGTCCAGCTCGGACGGGTCCCCTTTCCTCCGCTGGGCTCGGTCTTCATGTTAGAATCCGAGCTCCACACGGTGCCTTCCCGGGGCACAGCGTGTCATCCGGGCAGGACAGCGACTCTCTAAGACACCGGGCAGGCAGGTCCAGGCCTCTCCACTCGGGGGCTGGGGTGGGTCCTGGGCTGGGTGGCCCGGCTCGCTCGCGGCCACCAAGGTGGTGTCCGACTTTACGGTCATTTTGTTCGTAGGGTTTGCTGCCAAAGTGACAACTCCTCCTGAAGCCACGTGGAGTAAGTGCCGCTTCCACTCCTGGGAGGCTGCGCCTGGGGTTTAGACTTGGAGTTCTTCTCATTTAGAGTTAGAAAGTCAGGGAAACATTTAAAATGTTCAATGGAAACCAAGAAATTCTGTTGCGCATTGTTGGGAATCAAAGCAGAGAGCGAGGAAATCCTGTCACATTTAGAAAGGGACTGTCCCTCGGTGATACGCTGAGTGATTTTAACCTCATCGCCACGTGTTCTCTTTTCAGCCTACCTGCGGCGCACACGCGTGGCTTTTCTACCCAGGAGAGAATCACCGGCAACACGGTGACACTTAGGGCTGAGGGCAGGGTCTGCAGCGGGAGGCAGGTGGTGAACGTGGCTGCGAGGTCGGAGCCCTGCAGGATGTGGCAGCAGGACCACGAGCCGAGGGTCCTCGGTGGGCCGCCCCCAGCCCCGCTGGCTGAGCACGCTGCTGGCCTGGTGGTGGCTGGGCTCCTGAAGTTCATTAAAAATTGGTTCCAATCGACTCTGTGAATATTCACGGAACCCCCCTGGGTGCCAGGGAACCCTGCCCAGCTCTGGGGCACCGCCGAGTGAAGCACCGTCCTCGACTCCACTCGGGCCCGAGAAAACCTCGCACCCTTGCCCTCCAAGGCCAGCCTCCCTCAGGGCTCTGGGAGGGGGGCCGGGTAGACAGGGATGGAGGGGCGCCCTGGGCCGGCAGCTGACGGCCGAGCCAGCGTGCCTGGACGGGGGACAATGGCACAGGGACCTGGCATCATCCATGACATATAAACATCACTAATCCACAAAATCCAGGCAAGCTGGAAGAGAAAATAAGGTGTAATCACAGTAAGACTTTAACATATAAGATTTCTAAAAGAAATGTGAAAATCTACATGACATTTTCTACCTCACATAAGACAGAGTCCTGTGAATTCATTTCACAAAAGCAGCAAAGAAACACCAAATCTGAATGCCACGCTGAGGGTACAAGGGGCCACCTTACGCATTTACACCCATTGTGTCAGGACGTCTTTTTTGTTAAGACCCACGCTTCCTAAGAGTGACGCGGAGCTCGAGAGGATGTAAGCAAAGCTCAGCTGCCCCGGGACCTCTGTAATCCGCTGGGCCCATCACTGCCGCTCACATGGTTTCTGGGGACAGAGTCAGATCTTCTGGGACAAGCCTCTGTGCCTCTGTGTCTGAGGTGGCGTTTCCCAGAATAGGGCCCAGAGCATGTAGGGCCCTCACTGGACCGCGTCCACCTGTGTCAGGGTGCTGGTATCGAACTTGACAACGGAGGGACAGCTGGCCAGCTGTGGGATACCCTGCAGTCCGGGTGGGCACAGCAGCCAGCGTGGGCTGCTCCAGAGCCTGGACTTGCGGACACGGGGTCTTGAGCGCATCTGTCAATTACCCCGGATGCCAGTGAAACCGCGGCATAAGTGGAACCATCTGGAGGGACAAAGAGGCTTTGTGCGAAGTCTCCTCCTGCTCTGGTCGGAGGAGAAACTGCTGACCACAGGGAGGGGGAGGAGAGGCCCTTCAGCGACGACCCTCTGGGGGGAGGGGCAGCATTCGAACCCAAGTGCAAAGTCCAAGAGTAAGTGCAGCCCTCCCTCCCAAGTGCCACCGCGGTCTTTTTAACTTTACTGTGGTAAGAACACTTAACACAGGATCCAGCCTCTCGGGTTTTCAAGTGTGCAACACACACGGTTTGCTGACACAGGCGCTCTGTCGTGAAGCAGAGCACCAGAGCTTAGTTTCCCTGCACATCTGAAACTCCACCCACCCAGCAACACCCCCCCCCGTGTGCCCCTCCCCCAGCCTGGCAACTAGGGTTCTGTCCCTTGCTTCTTTGAGTCTGACTCTTTTAGATTCCCCTCATAAGTGGAATCATGCAATATTTATTCTTCTCTGAATGGCTTATTTCACTTAGCATAATGTCCTCCAGGTTCATCCATGTTTTCACATAATGTAGGATTTCCTTCTTTTTAAAGGCTGAATAATATTCCATGGTGTGCATATACCACATTTTCTTTATCCATTTATCAGTCAACGGCCATTTAGATAGTTTCCGTATCTTGGCTATTGTGAATAGTGCCGCAATGACCATGGGAGTGCTAATATCACTTCAAGATCCTGATTTCGATTCCTTTGACTATATTCCCAGAAGTGGAATTGCTGGATCATCTATCTGGTGGTTCTATTTTTAATTTTCTGATGAACCTCCATGATACTATTTTCCATAACAGCTGCACCACTTTGCATTCCTCCCAAGAGTGGACAAGGGTTCTGACTTCTCCACACCTTCACGAACACTTATCTTTTGCTTTTTTGGCAACAGCCATCCTAACGGGAGCGAGATGCTGTCTCAATGTGGTTTTGATTTGCATCTCTATAATGATTAGGGATGTTGAGCATCTCTTCATATGCCTGTTGAAGGCATCATACTTCCTGATTTCAAAATATACTGTAAAGCTATAGTAATCAAAAAAGTATATTAACAGTATAAAGATGGACATACAGACCAACGGAACAGAATAAAGGGCTCAGAAGTAAATCCATGCATATATGGTCAAGTGATCTTCAACAAGGGTGCCAAGAATACACAATGAGGAAAAGATAGTCTCTTCCACAGATGGTGCTGGGAAAATTGGATATCCACACACAAAATAATGAAACTGGACCTTTATCTCATACTATACATACAAATCAACTCAAAATGGATTAAAGATCTGAAACTGTAAAACTTCTAGAAGAACATGTAGAGGAAAAGCTTCATAACGTTGATCACAGCAATGACATGATGTAACACCAAAAGCATAAGCAACAAAAGCAAAAATAGACAAGCTGGACTACATCGGACTAAAAACCTTCTGCACAGCAAAGGAAACAATCAACAAAGTAAAAAGGCAACCTATGGGATGGAAGAAAACATTTGCAAACCATATATCTGATAAAAGGTTAATTTCTAAAATATGTAAGAAACTCCTATAACTCAATAGCAAGAAACCAAATAACTCATTTTTTAAAGGGACTAAGGACTTGAATAGCCATTTCTCCAAAGATGACGCACAAATGGCCACAGGACATTTTTGATGATCGGCAACTTTTAGGGATTGGAAAAGGCATTTATGACCCCTGAGGTTAAGTTTCTTCTGCTAATTCAAATTAATTACGAAGAGGCATGTCAAGAATGTTTGGAAAATTTAAGAGATTTAGATCATCATTCAACTGGCTTTCCTGACACATGAGTCAGTGGGCCTCACCTGAAGACCGACCAAAAAGATCACTTCAAATGTCATATACACTTGTGGTTGACAGTTACATCGTATAATTTTATTCTTAATAAAGGTCATAACTAAACGTGATTTAAGTTTGGATTAGTGTAATTATTTTCACCTAAGTAAATTTAGATGTCCGTAAAGGAATATTGTTTTGTCCTGAATTGGGGCTAAAAAGTCATTATGTATTTAGTTAAAGCTCAATTAGCCCTTGCTGACCTGAGCAGGCCACTGGAAGGGCTTGGGCTCTCGTTCCAGAAGGAAGAGCTGCCCCCAGGCCTCCAAAGCCTCTGGCTCTCACCCTTACCATGAGTCAAGAAGTGGGAGTGCTTCTTGCAGACCAAGGAGAGCACCTGGAGAACCACACGTGGGTGCAGAAGTAGCAGTTACCACACGCCGAGCCATCACTACATGCACACCGGCGTTTCACCTCAGGTGGCCAACAACTGTCACAGACTCTATAAGGAGATGTCGGCCCCAAAATACAGCAGAGGAAGCGGATGGTCAGACAGAAACCCCAGATGAGTCCGTGACAGCCAGGAGACGCAAACCCACATTCTGCAGTGTCCCCACCAGTCACCGTGGGAACCAGTTACCGTCACCGGCCATGGGAGGCGCACGGCCTCTCTTTACTGGACCACCCAGCCTTCCAACTGCTCGGAGCCGGCCCTGTAGATCAAACTGACATGCCATCCTGGACCCACACCAAGATATTTGTCCTCAGAGCGACTGGAAACTAAGGAACCTGATTTTGAGCCTGACACTGACCCGCCCCCATTGGAAGGTCATCTGGAGGGATTATTGCTGAGTTCTTGAGACAGATGGTTACTTCTACTCCATAGAAGCTGTGGGGTAGGTGGGTCCCAGGTGAAAGATGTCAGGTGGCTGAGCAAGGCTCTGAGCAGAAATTTACTGTACAGCTCAAGCTTCAAACAGAGGAGAATTCTCTCTCCTCATCCTCCTTTCTTTTCTTGCCCAGCTCGGCTATCCCTGCGTGCAATGGAGGGAAAGGCCACGATCCATGCGGGTGCCGCTGTCTGTGAGCCTTCCCTGCAGCACTGACTAAATGACAGTCGCCACATGCGTCACCGTCCACAGCGTCTGCCCTCCAGCAATTACGGCGGGAGGCCCAGCAGCGCCAACAACTCCTCCAGGACACCTGAGCGTGGCCCAGAGGAATGGACTCCATCCAAACGCTTGTCCGGGCTGTGTCCCCAAACTGGGGACTGAAGGGTCATCCCCAGCTCTGCGTGACCATTTTCCCAAAGAATCCAGGGCAGGGGGGCTTGTCTGAGTTCCTGAATTATCCCAGGGTTTCCAGTGGCTGGAGGAAGAGGAAGAAGTGGAAAATGAGTGGTTGGATTTGGGTTGTCCACAGCCGGTGACTTACAGGAAGCAAGGAAAAGAAAGGGAAGCGGTGGGACTTCCCTGGCAGTCCAGTGGTTAAGACTTGTGCTTCCACTGCAGGGGGCTTGGGTTTGATCCCTGGTCGGGGAACTAGAATCCCGCATGCTGCGTGATGCAGCCAACAAAAAAGAAAGGGAAGGACTGAGTCACTGCAAGTCTTGATTTTTTATTCTGGTGAAATACAACACGACAAAGAACTTACCATCATAACCATTTCTAAGTGTACATTGCATCGGCATTCGGTACATTCATATTGCTGTGTAACCATCACCCCCCATTCATGTCCAGAACTTTTCCGTCCTCCCCAACAGAAGTTCTGTCCCCACTCCCGCTCTGAGCCCTGCTGTTTGCATTAGACAGCCCTGCCTTCCCACCGGGTGCAGAAGTGACAGTGATCATGGGAGGCGGACGCCCAGGAATCCTCACCAAATAAGCACGCATTCTGTAAGTAACTGATGGGCCAGAAGTTCCTAAAGGCTCTCTAAAATAAGCACAAAAATCAAGAATACTATCATGAGCTCGGGGGCCGCGGGCCGTGGTGATGAGGTCTGGGATGGTACTCGCCATGCGGCTCTGATGGCAAGGGAGGGGGCTTCACAACAGGGTCCGTGTCAGGGGCAGAGAAAGCCCGCTTTAACCTCCTCTGTCGAGGCTGCCTGTGACCCTGCACACTGGGCTGGGTGGCTCAAAGGCCCCATGCCAGTGGACCCCGTTCTAGCACCTCAAGTACATCACCGCATCGGCCCCGCTGCAGCTTATTACAAAGGGGGCACCGTGGTTGCTATTTCACAGGCAGGAAACCGAGGCGCTGGGTTGGAGTGAGGAAGCGGCAGGAGCCCCGGGCCCCCGACCCATCAGACGTCACCACTGCAGGTGCTGGACACCGAGACTAGGGACTTCCTAGGCTGTCCAGTTATTCCAGGAAAATGGAAACACCTTCCACACTGGAGCCCGGGGACTGCCTGCACCTCCACGAAGGCCCCATGTCACAGGGTCCTAAGTGACTCGGGGACATGCTGGTTCTCAGAGTGTGGTCAACGGCACCTCCTGGGGCACCTCCTGGGAGCCCCTCCCCCAGACCCGGAGACTCTGCTTTTTAAGCAGCCCCTCCCGCCCCCAGGATCCAGGAGCGCCTTGAGGAGAGCGGGCGGGTCTGGAGGGGCAGATGCTGAGGTCCAAGGAGCCTGGTTTGGACCCGTGGCCTGGCCGTGGATAACTGACCTGGTCTCACTGATCCTCTATCCTTATAAGTACAGTGAGGATAATTCTCCCCCCAAAGGGTTTTTTGAGGGTTAAAATTGATAATTCAGTACAACATCTGACATACAGTGCTGCTCTCTAAAGGGCAGCTTCCTTCCCTTTGCTTTTGGGGAAAAAATGCACCAGAAAACTGTTTGAGTTTTAAGCAGAAAAATTTCGGGAAATGATCTGGTAAAGCAGTTATAATCAGAAAATGTAATGGAAAAAAGATTATCTAGGACTGAGCTTAAAGCGTAAGACTGATACTAACAAAACAAAAACCAAAAATGAGGGGAAAGAAGGAAACTTAGCTGCACACAGAAGAAGTATTATCAGAGTAAAGTGTGCTGTGTCTCCGGTGACAAGTCACAACAGTGTAAAGTCACCGCTTATCCCACAATTAATCGGTAAATTCAGCACAAATCCAATAAATACTTCATGTGGTTTTTACTTTTGATATTTTGACAAAACGATCCTGAAGTTGATCTGGAAGAACGAGCACGTGAGGAGAACCGGGAGCATCTGACAAATACCAGGGGGAGGTGCCGCATCAGCCGTCCACACAAGCGTGTGCGCTGGGCCTGGACACTCCTTTTCTTCCCTTTTCTGCTCATGTGTTATACTTTAACAAAAAGGCCCCCCCCCACGCACATACACATCCCACACGCACAGGTGGTGTAACAGCCACCAGATGAGAAAGATCAAAGAACAGAAGAGGAAGTACAGAAGCAATCCCACGTATAGAAGTGGGATTTATAATCGGTGCAGAAAAATGTGGTTAGAATAACTGGTTAATATTTGGGGAAAAGAAAAGTTAGATATATCACCCTATGTCCCCAAACTTTGTAGCTAAAGCAAAGTTCTATGTGTTCAAAATGAAATCAGAATCATGAAAAATGTCGATGCATAATTTTCATATCAGTTCACATAATGTATGTAATCCGGGGGAAAGGAAGGCCTTTCTCGAATGGTTCCAAGAAGAGAAACAGGCTAAAAAGAGGCCAACAGATACGACAGCTAAAAACTTCCAGCAAAGGACTCTGTAGACCTCACTGAAAAGAATGTGAAAAATTGTAAATGGGGAAAAAAATACATGTAACAGATGAGAGGAAAACAGACTTATTATTTAACTCCTAAAAATAAACGACCATGACATGCACCCCAACAGGAAAATGGCCAAAGATGGGACATTCAGAAAGGACACTCACGTGGCCGATGACACGTGTCAGAAACGCAACGCAGGACCCGCGCATTAAGACCACGAACTTGGTGCAAAGGTCAGATTGGCAGGGATGAAAAAGGAACTTTTGCCAAAAAATCAAAATTGAATCTGATTAAGCTTCTGGATCAACATCAATTTATAGGAAGTACAGAGGTCAGAGAAGTAGGTAGAACACGGGAGATGCAATTAGCAACATCTCAGCACAAACTCTACGAATAGTTTCCTGAAAATACACTGCAAGTGGGGACAGGAGGTGGGGGACCCGTGATCAGAGACTCAGGACAGATCAGCCACTCAGGTGCGTGGACCCTGTCTGCGTCCTGCATCCAACTCAAACAAGTCATGAAAAACCAAACAAAATAAAAACAATCACCTGTGAAATCGAAGAGGCATGTAGGAATTTGACCAAAGACTACAGAGGGATTTCATAGTATAAGGAATTATTGTAAATTTTGTTTGAGGGCTGAAAATTGTATTGTGGTTATGCTTTTCACTTTGTCTGTTTGGGAGGACAGACTGAAATAATTATAGTTGAACTAATATTATGTCTGGGATCTGCTTCCAGTACACAGGGAGGGGGAGAGGAGTTGGGCAGGACTGGCCATGGTGACCCTTGTTGGAGCAGGTCAAAAGCTAAAGGGGGTCCTTGTACTATTTCTTCTGCCTACTTTTGTGTGTGTTTAAGACGTGCTAAGTTAAAAAGAAAAAATAAGAGTGGGTTCTATTCGGTGTTGGTGAAAGGGAAGGGACATGGGACCACCTTTCCAGAGGACAGAAGACCAGTGCACCCACTGACCTAGCAATACAACCTCTAGAATCTTCTCTTATGAATATAATTGAAAAACTTTATAAAAATGTATGTGTAGGACTTCCCTGGTGGTGCAGTGGTTACAAATCCACCTGCCAATGCAGGGGACACGGTTTCGAGCCCTGGTCCAGGAAGATCCCACATGCCACAGAGCAACTAAGCCCGTGCGCCACAACTACTGAGCTTGCGCTCTAGAGCCCGCGAGCCACAACTACTGAGCCCACGTGCCACAACTACTGAGCCTATGTGCCACAACTACTGAAGCCCACGGGCGCCCATGCTCTGCAACAAGAGAATCCACCGCAATGAGAAGCCTGCGCACCGCAACAAAGAGTAGCCCCCGCTCGCCGCAACTAGAGAAAAGCCCACGCACAGCAACAAAGACCCAACACAGCCAAAAATAAATTTAAAAAAAAAAGTATATGTAAGAATATTTATCCAGCAATTTTTGTGATAGCAAGTAGATGAAAGAAAGAAAGAATGAATGAATGAATGCAAAGAACCTACATGCACATTAGACAGAAAGTGGGCAAATGCACTGTGTATTTTCAGTCAATGGAATACTATGCAGCCCTCTTTTTTTTTTGGCCATGCCGTGCGGCTTTTAGGATCTCAGTTCCCCCACCAGGGATTGAACCTGGGCCCTCAGCAGTGAAAGTGCTGAATCCTAACCACTAAACCACCAGGGAACTCCTGATGCTGCCCTTTAGAATGACAACCTAATACACACTTGCTGACATGAGATGATGTACATGATGTTAACATCAAAAGTACAGGCCTACAGATGTGCGTGTCCACACAGAAAAAGATTTATAAGGATACACGCTGAAAAGTAAACATTAGTTACCTTTGCATAGGGATTATAGATGACTTTTTAAAAAAATATTTATTTTATTTGGTTGCACCAGGTCTTAGTTGCGGCAGGCGGGCTCCTTAGTTGCAGCTCCCGGGCTCCTTAGTTTCAGCTCACCAGCTCCTTAGTTGTGGCACGCATGTGGGATCTAGTTCCCCAACCAGGAATTGAACCTGGGCCCCCTGCATTGGGAGCGCGCAGCCTTATCCACTGCGCCACCAGGGAAGTCCCTGACTTTTATTTATTTATAAATTTATTTTATTTATTAATTTTTGGCTGTGTTGGGTCTTTGTCACTGTGCACGTTTCTCTCTAGTTGCAATGAGCGGGGGCTACTCCTCGCTGCGACACGCGGGCTTCTCATTGTGGTGGCTTCTCTTTGTTTCGGAGCACGGGCTCTAGGCACGTGGGCTTCAGTAGTCGTGGCTCCCGGGCTCAGTAGTTGTGGTGCACGGGCTTAGTTGCTCCACGGCATGTGGGATCTTCCCAGACCAGGGCTTGAACCTGTGTCCCTTGCGTTGGGAGCGCAGATTCTTAACCACTGTGCCACCAGGGAAGCTCCCTGACTTTTATATTTATATTTCATTCCAACTTATCTAAAATTAAAATTTTTCTTTAGTAAGTGTGAATTTGAGGTATCATTTTGAAATGCGTTAAAAACAAATGTGAAAATAAACTATTTTAAAAGCAGGCAGAACAGTTCAAGTGATGTTAATAAGTCTTCGATAACCATTTACCATGCTTTTGAATTTTCTGAGAGTTTTGTAATTTGTTCCAAGGTTTAGAAACCATTATAAACTTATTTGGTAAAATGATAAAAGGTATGTGCTGATATTTTTGTCCCTACACAAAAAGCAAACAATGACAGATCATGATTAAGAAGAAATGGAAAATTTAATGGATGGATATTCATGTATATGTATATCTAATACACATACGCAAGTGCCTGGTCTGTTTCCTCAGAGTGTTCCTCCTCTTTTGACAAGAAGAGAAAGACGAAGCACCTTAAAGGGATAATCACATTTCATGCCGTCATGGGTGTGTCAAAACCCCGTTTCGTGGAAGCTGTGCAGGTTTTGCGTGTCGCTAGTCTGTTTTCGTACCTGTGGTGTGGACAAATTGGCGTGGCAGGGAGAGGTGGTCCCTGTGCAGGGTCTCCGGGCGGTGGGCCTGCTTCCTGCCTGTCACATCCCCTTACATCGCGGCAGAGACAGACAGGCTCCCTGCAAACTTGCCTACGGACTTTAAAGCCAGCCCTTCCCCACCAAAGGGCACAGCTAGTGTCAGAGCCATCAAAACAATGGCCTGCTTGTCCCCAGGTGGGGTACCGTGCCACCTTTTAAAACGACGTTTTCCTACAATGATGTGGGAGCATGTTCACTACAAAACACTCAGAAGTAAAAAAGAAGTCCACATCCGGAGGGTGGCCCGCCAGCAGGCCAAGGGTGGCAATGCGGGGTGAGGGGTTTTGTTTTCCTTTCTCTATTTTATTCTACATGAACAAGTATTATTTTTATAATCATAAAAAAGCCAATTAAGAAAGTTTTACCAAAACGTCGTCTCCCTCATCCTTTGCAGGCTGCAGGGCCCAAAAGGAGGCGGGTTGGGCGGGACAGAA
Organism: Globicephala melas; assembly: GCF_963455315.2. Lineage (NCBI taxonomy): Eukaryota > Metazoa > Chordata > Mammalia > Artiodactyla > Delphinidae > Globicephala > Globicephala melas. Next base: position 2,549,492 of record NC_083329.1, on the reverse strand, counting down.
GGGACGACTCCGGAGCCGGGGTGAAGTCAAAGGCCAGGTGGGCGAGGTGGGCTGCAGGACATGCTGCCAGGCTCTGCAGCGCCAGAGGTCTCTGCTGGGCAAGAGGGCCTGCTGGTGGGCTCCGCGGGGCACAGGGGTGGTTCTGGAAGCCTAGATCCAGCACACTCTACCGCGGGCCTGTTCTACAGGGACAGAGAATGCTGAGGCCACACCTCCCAGGGGCCCCCATGAGCTCTTCCATGCTGCGTTTTCTCTTTACCATTTAAGAACTGTAGGAATTTACGATAAAACTGCTGGTTCCCGCACGCTGGCCGGCTTCACTTCACCCCTCTTGTCACGTTCACACTGTGAGGACTCCTCATACGGGGCTTTTCCAGAGAAGGTCGCCTGCTCTGGCCTCAGAGGGGCCGTGTGGCAGGGCAGGGGACGGACCCTAAGCAGTGGCCAGGCCTCGGTCTCACTCCTGGGTCTCACACTAATGACAGCCTGTGGGTCACCAGACCCTTTCACAGAGGGACGGCAGCCGAGACACTGGAGGCAGCGCGGGGAGATGAGCCCTGACTGCACGTCCACCCAATTCTACCCAAGGGCGTCCGTCCTGCGCCACGCAGGGTGCTGCACAGGGGCTCTTCCCCCCCAGGAAAGCTTTCAGTCCATGTAAATGGCTGGGGCGACCGCTGTGCTGCTTCAATTACCAAAACACCTAGTTGTGAATATGTGGTCACCTCCTCGTCCCATGAATTTGGGGGAAAAGGAAGAGCTTATACACAAAACAAAATGTTGTCATCTAAGAATTTTCACGTTTTCCATAAAAATTAAGATGTGTATCTCATTTGGAAAAGACAGAAGCAAATTAAAGCTCTTTAAAGATGTATTTTTAAGGCCACAAATCTCAATACTTTCTCTCGGCCCTGACTGGCGTTTCCTCATCAAGTCCCAGCTCTGCGAGCTTGCTCGGGGTTAAGATGCTGCGGACAGAAAAGTCAGCTTTCTGTCCTGAACCTGGCAGTGCGTCCAGTGACTGGGTAATCCATATCACAGACGGTCGCACTAAGCTCCTTTCTGCCCCGTGTCTTCTTCTGCCCCATCTTTGCAGTATGAGGTGCTTCCGTGACTACACACAAGGGTTTACGGGTCGGGCTCTTCGGGACGCGGATGCTGCAGCCCGTCACTGGCAGAGGACACGGCCACACAGCTAACACAGGGCAACACGGCGAGCACGGGGCTGCGTCCGCCCGGGCAAAGGACCCGAGAGCAAGCCTACGACCCAGTGGTTTCAACGGGACCCGTCTCTAGGTGACAAGGGCATCTCAGGGTGCCTGCAGACCCAGGGGAACAATGCCAGTCTCCACAGTCAGGCCATACACTGAAAACCCAAGAGAAGGTGAGAAATTCCCATTTTAACATAAAGGTGGTCCTGTGCCTGATAAGTTTAGTTGGGGAATCACACAGAACAGACTGGATACTAACATTTACTGAAATTCAGTTTACGTTTATAGAGCATTTTCAATATAAAAATAAGACTTTTAATTAAAAAAGAGTACTTAAGCAGCTCTGGATACATCCACAAAACAACAGAAAAGTATAAAGTGGGGCAACATCTGGATATGGCTCCGTAAGCTACAGGGCTCTCAAACCTCACGGGAAGTTTGATACTGAATTTTTTAAACTTTTAAATAAAGCAATTGATCTTCTTCTCGAGCAAGATGCATTTGAAAGGAGGCTTCATGAGGAGTAACATTTGGAGGCTCTTCGGGCTCTGGAGCGGAGGAGGACGTGGGATTTCCTGACGGGAGGGTACCAGGCGCTATTTGAACAGGTGGGCACACACATCCACCCAGGAGAGGTTTACATTCGCTGGCACGTGAGGGTTCAAAACCACAACTGGAATCCTCCTTTTTCAGCTTGCATCTTCTACCAACTCTCCAGATGGTTAAAATGTCCCTACAATGATAAAACAGCATGTCGTGGGAATCAATTTACCTTGGCTTCACATTCACCAACACAAAGCACTGCATTTAAAACGGCTGAGCTAACACTTATTTCTGCGGTAAGTACATATTTATAGAATATATATAAAATACTGTAAGATATTTAAAGCACTTCCTACAGTGCCTGGTACATAGAATGTTCTCAATAAATGTTACTTCTCTTCTCTCCCACAGTTCTATGAGAGGGAAAAAAAATAAAAATCATTTATAAATTCATAAATAGTTTTTAAAAATGATGTCTAAATATGGAATATGATTCAGCACAAAAGCACTGCAGCAGGGGCCAGGGTCTGGAAGTAACCCAGCGTCGGGAGGATCCGCACCCGGTCCCCCGCCCTCCCCGCCCCTGGAGCAGACCTCCTGTCTCCTCACCTTCGCCCGCAGAAGTCACTAGGAGCACCGGACGGCTGGGGGCAGACCCGTGGCCAGACACTGTGCCACCATGAAATGAGAGGTCTTGTCCAGCATCCAAAAACCTTTATCACACTTGCCACTGTCCCGGCAAAGAGCAGTGTGGCTCCGTGGCCCCTGGGCAGAGGCTGGCAGGGCACCCCTGCACTCCAAGGCTGCGCCGTTGTGGCAGAAGGCTCGCTGCGCTGGCTGAGGCCAGGAAGGGAGTGGTGGGCCAGGCGGTGGGGGGACAGAGCAGTCCGGTCCACGATGGCATCCTGTTTCCTGGAAGGCGGGTGCTGCCCTGAGCCACGGTGACCCAACAAGAGAGACTGAGGACTTGCGGTCGGCAAGGGAAGCAGCACCCAAGCTCGTGAACACCCGTTTCACACGGATGGCTCACTGGGGTGACTGGAACGGGATGCTGTGGCTGATGAACCTGACGAGGGGTGGGGAAGGCTTCACACACGTGGACCGTGGAGGCACAGCAGAACCTTACAAGATGGGAGATGGCACCCCAGGCAGTGAGAACGGCAGGTCAGAGTGTTCCAGAACCAGAGCAGCTGCCTGTGTGACCGAAGCCAGGGTTCATGGTGCACAGAGACAGGGACGGGAGATCTGCCTGGAAGGTCAGGGGAGGTCAGGCTGGGCCAGGCTGCAAAAGGTCCTGAAGACCACGATGAATACAGAGGCTGGATTTGTTCAATGGACCTGTGTTTTCCAAAACAGTCTCAGAAGCACATGTATAACAGGCGTCCCTTGACAAAAGGACGTTCTAGAAATACTAGGCTGAGCAAAATCAAACCCATCTCTTCACTTGATTCTCGGGACCAACAGTCTAATGTACATCACACCTCCAAAGGTGGGGAAAGGATGCAGCATTTCCCGAACTTCTCTGGCCGGAAACTCTTGTCAGGAGCCCCTGAGCAGCAGGGCCCCCGGTGGGGAGGCGGGGAAGAGGCCAGACAGAGCGTGGAGGCTCTGTGGAGGGGCCGCGGGAGAGGTAGAGGAGGGGACAGGTCAGCAGGCAAGGCTGCAGAGAAGACGGGCCTCTCGGGAGAGACACTGGGACTGGGGGGGAGGGGCGGGGAGAAGACGAGCGACTCTTTTTAATTAATTTCATCATCATCATCGTCAACACCACCACGTGGGTCAAAAAAGTTCTTTTTGTTGAAAAGGTCTTCAGTGAGATGTCTCGTTCCTGCCCCCATCCCCACCCGCCTGCTTGGGTGGGGTGTACATGAAGCCACGCTGAAGGCAGAACAAATAGGACTTAGGACAATCGGACGCGCGAGACACAGCAACAAGAGGACTGAGACCTAGAACCTCCCACACAAAGGAACCACTCATTTAAACCTTCCACCCAATCTCTGTTCCCTGACCCGACTTCAAGTTCCCACATCACCATGTTCTTCTCCCCACAGTCCAGTTTGTCAGTGTTCCTCTCAAAGCCCCCCTCAAAGCTCAGACCCCCAGGGGCACCCACAGAGGACCTGTCCTGTCCCTGATACAGATGTGAGGCCTGATGTCCTCAGACTCCGACACACCTGGTGGCAGGGACCAGCCACTGGAGGCACGTCTGATGGGGGATGTCTGGGCACTGAGCCCCTGCTTTGGGTTCATGCTTTAGAGGGACCCCTCTGGCCGTACCTCTCCATGGATGTTCCCATCCAAAGGCCCTGTCCCCTTCTAGAGCCTGTCCCCTGGCTAGGCCAGCCTCTCCTGCAGGTGCATTCTCCTGAGATCACAGCACATCACTAGTGCGATTGCTGCAAGCCTGAAAGATGCCCAGGGGCCGGGTGCTTGCTGGAGAGGGGTGTGGAGATGTGGGAGCAGGAACGTGGATGGGGTGGACGTGTCCACGTGCACGTGCTCAAGGCCCCTTGTCATGCAGGACAAGGCCTGAGCTGAGGAGGGGGGTGGGCCAGGGGCCAGCTTTCCCTCGTTCCACCATGTCCCGGCGTGGCACTCTGAGAAATTCAAGAATTCTATATTTGAACCTGGCCTTCCACCTTGTTAGGAAGGATTATTTGTCTGTATAAGTCTGAAGTAGTGCTGGAGAGCAGGGCGCAAACCAAGGAAAAGAAGACTTGGTTCCTGCGGTCACGTTTTACCTCTGTTCCAGATTGTCCTGTAGCTCCCGTGTGCTGGAACGTGTCCTAGCCTAATCCGCTAGGGCCCTTCTAGGAGGCGAGCATGGCCAACGCGAACAAAGCTTAGTACTTATCGGTACCCAACGACAGCGTCTGGTGAGCAGTTCAAACAACGATGAGCACACGATGTTTATAATCAGTCTCCTACTGAATATCTTTAAAGGGATCAAGTTTGGGAAGCAATCCATTTAGACCAAGGAAAGGATAAGTGGGTAGCACTGAAGTCAGGGGAGGTAGCGTGACATGACACCCCATAACCTTCTCCACTCCTCTGAGGCTGAGTCAGGTGCTCACGCTGGGAAGGAAGACACAGGCCTGAACCCAGGCCCAGGCTTCTGCAGGGCGCAGCTCCACCAGCCACAGCAGTGCGACAGGCAGCGCTCTCACCGCAGATGTACAAGGATCAAGAGCTTTGCAGAGGAGCTGTTGTTGAGCTTGCGAGACAAACAGGCAACTTTAAAAATAGGGTATAGGGGCCCGCACGCCACAACTCCCGAGCCTGTGCTCTAGAGACCGTGAGCCACAACTCTTGAGCCTGTGCCCTAGACACGAGCCACAACTCCTGAGCCTGTGCCCTAGAGACCATGAGCCACAACTCCTGAGCCTGCACCCCAGAGCCCACGAGCCACAACTCCTGAGCCTGCGCTCTAGAGACTGCGAGCCACACTCCTGAGCCCGCGCCCTGGAGCCCACGCACCACAACTCCTGCGCCCATGCCCTAGAGCCAGCGCACCACAACTACTGAGCCCGCGCTCTAGAGCCCGCGAGCCACAACTACTGAGCCTGCGCTCTAGAGCCCGCAAGCCACAACTACTGAGCCCGCATGCCACAACTACTGAAGCCCATGCACCTGGAGCCTGTACTCCGCAACAAGAGAAGCCACCGCAATGAGAAGCCCACACACCTCAACAAAGAGTAGCCCCCACCCACCACAACTAGAGAAACCCTGCGCACAGCAACAAAGACCAAATGCAGCCAAAAATAAAGAAATAGGGTGTAAGGATGAATGTATATATTCTAGGAAAAGTCTTGAGTTTAAGACCAAAAAAAATTGTAGGCACAGCTTTCCTGGACTTCAAAAGCAGGCATTAAGGACAGACTCTCCAAAATATATATAGGCTGTTCTCTTACATAAGTTTGCTTTATCTCAAATTCATTGACATGGGCTCAGGAAGGGACATCCTGGCACCTTGGAGGGGATGCTGACGTCTTAAGAGGCTGCCCTGGAAGGAGCCTCAGGAGCTTAAAGAGCCCACTTACCCAGTGCTGCTGTTGCTTTTAAAAAAGATTTTTGTTGCTGTTTTCTTTTTACCTTTTGACCCCCTTCACCAATTTCTCCCCCCCCCCACTTCTGGCAACCACCAATCTGTTCTCTGTATCTATGAGCTTTTTTTTTTTTTTTTAAGGTTCCACATATAAGAGAGATGATACAATATTTGTCTTTTTCTGTTTGACTTACTTCACTTAGCATAATGCCCCGAAGTCCATCCATGTTGCTGTAAATGGCAGGATTTCCTTCTTTTTATGGGTGAATAATATTCCATTGTATGTATAGCACAACTTCTTTAACCACTCATCCATCCTATTTTTGCATGTTTTTCTTCTATTCAACAATCTTGTTGAATATTAGTTCTAGTAGTTGATCTGTAGATTTTCTTGGATTTTCTATGTAGATAATAATATCATCAGGAAATAACAATTTAGCTTTCTTCCTTCCCAATTCTTGTTGCCATTGTTTCTTTTCCCTTGTTTAATTGTCTGAGTTAGAAACCCTGGTAAGCAGAAGTGGTGACGGAAAACAAACTTGTGTTTTTCTCTTCATCAGCAGAAATGCCCACCTAGTGTGAGGATCCTTAAACCTTACCAGGATAAACCCTTCTATTTCTGGTTTTATCATGAGTGTGATTTGGAGTAACTGAACACTGTTTCTGTCTCTATTAAGATATCATTTGTTTTTTTCCCTCCTCCTTTGACCAAACAATGTAGTCATTTTTCTAATGCAAGTCATCCATGTGTTCTTCAGGTAGGATTTCTTTAAACCTATAAAGCCATCTGGGATGGTAGCTTTTGAGAACATTCCCAAATTATTCCATTGTGATTGGTCTACATTCTCTCTTCCAGAGTCAGTTTTGGCAAGTGAATTACTATGGGGGGAAGAGAATTCCCACTGCACTCACTGGTCATTCTAGCTCTGAGCCTAGCACAGCCACGTGTTCACACAGGACAGTCCCCTTAGCATTTCAGAGCGTCATTCCAAGGTCTTTGGTGTCTGCTACAATGCGGGGTCTGTTGTCACTCAAGTCCCTGTTTCCTCATGGATACCAGTCCTTTCTCTCTAGCAGCTCTCCAGAATTCTGTCTTTAATGTTCTTCAGTTTCACCATGATGGATGTGCACATACATCACATCCAAGACTCACCAGGACTTCTCAGAAACACACAAAAGTATAGACAGCAATATAACAACCCCCATGATCCATCACATAGCTTAAGAGGTAAAATATTACAGATTTAACTGAAACACGCACCATATCTGAGCCCTCACTCCCTAGGCAGGAATAACCTTCTCATGCTGAACTCAGTCCATCATTCTCAGGAACGTTTTTATTCTTTTAGTTAATATGTATCAACGTTTTACTTGTTGAAAATTGTATCTAAATGGTGTCATTTTCTTCTGTAATTTCCTTTTCTGAGTTCATCCATTCTCACTGCAGTGTGTATTTCACTGAATAAATATAGCCAATTCATTTATCCATTCTCCTATTGATGGACGTCTATGTGGTTTCTGGCTTTCTGCTAAGCAAACAATGCTACAATTATTTTGTACACATTTCCCTGGGCACATCTGAATATGTACCTAGTATTGAAACTTCCAGGCCACAGGGACACCCACCATCACCTTTACTAGACATCTGCTCTCCAAGTCACTATGCCAGGTTATACTGGCTCCACTAAAGTGGACAGACCCTTCAGGTCCACATCCTCACCCACACTTACATCAGCAGACATTTTTATTTTTGGTGCTTTAATTGCACGCCCTTAATTATTAGAGAGGTTGAATCTCCACTTAGCATTTATTGGCTGGCCGGGTGTCCTCTTCTCTGAACTGCCAGTTCATGTACTTCACCCCTTTATCTGCTGCTCTGTTTTGTGTGTTGCAAATGTGCCCCCTGCTCTAGGGTATCTTCTTAAACAGTGAAGGAGCAATTTTGATATGCAGCGTCTTAGGTGCATAGTCAAATATGTTAGTCCTTTCCCTTTGGGTTTATTAGTTTTTATAAATCTTCCCAACGTCATAAATATATTCTCTTATACTTTCTACTGAAGGTTTTAAAGGTTTCTTTGTTTCGGGGTTTTTTTCCCCACATTTAGGTTCTTTACCTTTCCCCCACTTCCCAGAATTGATTTTTGTGTGGGGTAGAGATCTAATTTTATTTTTCCTCACATGTGGATAGCCAATTGTCCTAGCACAATTTATAGAGTAACTGGTCATTCCCAGCTGACTTGTAACACATTGTCTGTAATATATCCAGCTGCCATATATGCACTGGAGCTACATTGTTTGGTTAACTGAAGCTCTCAGTTTTATTCACTTGTCTATCTGTCTACCCCTAGGCCAATAACACTGTCTTAATTACTACAGCTTTGTAATATATCTTGACATCTGATTGGTGATCTCCCTCACCTTGTTCTTCTTCAAAACTACTTGGCTACAAATGCCTTTCTTCAATTTTGGGAAATTCTCAGCCATTACTCTTTTCAAATCAGATCTTTTCATTATCTTTTTCTCTCCCATATTCTAAATTCCTTCCTTCTAGATTCCCTAATGAACCTTCTCATTCTTTCCTCTGACTGCTAATCACACTTTTTATCTCTTTATCTCTCTTGCTGTATTTTGGATGATTTCCCCAGATAAATTTCCTAATTCACTAGTTCTGTCTTCAACTGTGTCTAACCTGAGAATTTTTTTCACTTCAACGACTGTATCATTCATTTTTAGAAGTTGTTTCTTTTTTTTTTTTAACCTCCCAATTCCTTTTTCATACCATCCTTTTCTGCATCATGGCTCTGTTTCTTTTTAAGTCATTTTTACAATTCTTAACATATTTACCTTTACAGTGAACTTCAGGTTCTTCTATTAACTCAGGTTCTACAGGTTTGTACTCTCCTGTTTGTTAAGAGTCCCTGACGCCACTGCCCTACTCCAGCCCCAGCCCCACCAAGGCAGCTTTGTCTACATAGCTTACGTCACTCTATCGTGACCTTACGCACAGTGCCAGCTGTTTTGCCTCTGAATCCTGTACGCTCTGGATGGTGGAAGCATCCCTCCAGGTGGATTCTGACTTTGCCACTAACCGAGGCTTTAAGGACTTTAATAGTCCGTGTCTATTTTTATGTTCATGCTTCAACTTTTGATTTTTGTAGCACTGAGACAGAATAAACTTGGAGCCCACACCCACGTACGACCGGTACTTTAACTTCTAATCCTCTTTTATGGTATAGGCAGATCTTCAAGGCAGAGAACTTTAGGGAAGGGTCCAAATTCTAGCTCCCACATCTCCACTGGCCGAAGTCTCATCTATCTCTGGACATCAGCATTCTAGCCCCCATGCCCTGGGCCCATTCTACTACCAAACCCAACAAAGGCTAAGACCTAACAACAGCCACAAAGGAATATGTTTGTATCCACTGCTCTGCTTCTCTCTTCACTTATTATATTATTAACTACATATCTAATGTTTTTATATGTAGCAGGAAGGGATACATTTGCATTAGCTTAGTCTAACGTGCTTGTAGGAAATCTAAATTGCATTTTTCTTAAAACACTATCTTTTCTGTAAAAATCCATTTCACCGTCTCCTCATAGTATAACATTTTATTCCTAGAGAAAGGTTTAGTTTTGTTCTTCTAGTCACCTGAAGGCTATCTGTTCCTTCAGAGCCTGGAAATGATCTCAACAACACAGTTAAAAATTTTTAAACTCTTTTTCTGGCATCCATATTCAGAGAAAGCATTTACCATCAGAAGTTATATCCAAAGATTCTGGCAGCAGGTCTATTCAAACTCGTCCATTTTGGGATTCACGTCTGGCTACGCTGACACAGCCAAACTCCTCTCTTGGCCGGCTTGTTCTTCCACCGTTTGAATAATTCAGCCCTACGTCTCAGCCAGGAAGCTCTCACTGTGTCTGGGAACGACATCCACGAAGACCCACCACCTCACACTGTGCTCCTCAGAGGGGTTAGAGCAGGTCGTCACTGTGCACTGTCCGGGAGTGCTGCTGCCACACGGGCTATGAGCACAGGACCAGCCAGGAGAGCGGGAAGAGGAGAGGGCTGCGCTGTCGGTCCTGGGGCCGCCACCTCCCCATCAGCCATGGTGCACAGTGGGCCAGTCACTTAACCCCTGTGGACCTCACTTTCCTTATCTGTAAGGTGACAGGGTTAGACCGGTGACCTCTGGGGTCCCTGACAGACCTCAGGGAAAACGCACAGAGCGCAAATTTGATTCCTACAGAATGATCAATGAAATTCCCGTTGATCCCTCTATGACTGCGTTTCCTTCTCTCAGGACGTAAGAGTAAAGGACTCACGAGGAGTAACTGTTGCTGAAACAGGACACGAAGACCAGCCCACTGCACACAGATCTGTCTTCACCTACAGCACAGTGTTACCTTCTCATCCTCGGCCCTTGCTCCTGCCTGACACCCGGGCCCAGGAGAGAGAGAGAATCCTGTTTACACCAGCTCCCGGGTCCATTCCGTTTCAGTGCAGTATTTACAGATGCTACAGATGTAGGAAGCAGTGGCTAATAAGACAGATAGGTAAATAAAATAAGGCAAATATTTTAAAGGTCACCCATTTGGAGATAAGAAGTAGTACAAGGAAAAAAATGTATCCATTCAGAATCAGAATAATCATCCCTGGGCTCCTCCTGCCGTCCCTACAGGGAAAACGGAGCCCAGACAACAGCTGGGACGTGCCGCCCGCACCCCCCACCCCCCGCAATGTCTACTCTCACGTCCAGCCTCTCTTCTTCCCCTCCCCCAACACCACTGTCCGGCAAAGGATTTCCACGTCAAAAAGTGAATAACATCGAAGCTTATTAAGGCTGCTCCCTTAGTATTTGCCCTCAACACTAACGAACAGGCTGTTATCCAAAATCAATCTGTCGGGAATTGGGGGTGGGGGGTGGTCCACAATACCCAAAACATCATGTTTTGCATGTTGGCTTTTATGTGGCAATTCACTACCAGCTTGGGTTAAAAACCCAATAACCTGAGATAAATTGAAGCAAAGGAATACCAGTGATGTGCAATACATAAGGCCTACCTTTTTCAACTTAACGCCCAGGTTCTCCACTCTGTGGGCACTCCTAAATGCTGAGCCTGCTGGGCAACCAAGACCCACAGGCCTACATTTAAAACTGCAAGGCTTTGTTTTCAGGAGGATTTGTCCACTCCTTAGATGATTAGCCAGGTGGGGTCCAGTCAGAAAAGGGAAATCAATCTAGGTATTTCATACACAGGGATTCAACTTCACAAGTGATGGAGGAGAAGAGAAGCCACACAGGGGAAGGGAGGCAAATATTCCCCCAGTAGAAGCCCCACCCTCCTGCAGGCTGGGAGGACAAAGGGAGGAGATGGTGTGACTGCAGAGCCCCAGAGCTGGCCACCCAGCAGGAGCTGGGACCGGAGGGAGGGGCTGAGAGGCTGCCTTGGGCGGGGGAGGGGGAGGGAGCCATGCCCTGGGAGATGCAGGGGAGACGAGCGTGGTGAACGGAGCTGAGAGAAAACAGACAAGTGACCATCACGCGGACCCAATAAAGTCTGAAGGTGGCCCCTTCCCTGAGGAGCTGTAGAGCATCAGTGGCCAGGTACCATTCAGAAAACGGGGTGCTGTCCCCCCAGCGAACATCTTAACTCTGTTCTTCCCGTAGTTTCCTGCATGACAATGCCCACCGCTTTCACGCATCTTCCTTTCGTTATCATGGAACCTCTCGCAGCCTCACTAGGTTTCATTTAATGGGCAGAATCTCCAAGAAGAGCGTGATTTCCATGGCACACCTGGCTGCCATGGACCCCTGTGCCAGGCGGGCTGAGCTGACCGGGAAGGAAGCGGGCTGCAAGGCGCAGCCCGGCCTTGGCACCACCCGTGGGAGGACAGGGGCTGCTAGAGACGGCGGCCTTCACCCTGCTCCTGGCCTTGCAGCCTGGACGGTGCACAGCAGCGAGGGCAGCCCGCCCCGGGGTCGGGGGTGGACACCCCAAGTGACATAACACCATGTCCCACCACCGCAATTGGGGATGGCTTCACCCCAGTTGTCCGTAACATGAGCAGGGTGACTCAGGGTGAAGAGGAGTTGTTTCTAAATAATAACTCGTACTAGGAGTTGAACCTGAACAGTGATCACCCTAAGAAACTGTCAGCAACGACTGAAACAGTCATCCCCGCGACAGTGAGCTGGAACAGACCAAACAGGAGACTCGTGTGCCTGCCTGGAAAATGAGTTTGAGAAGGTCTACAGAAAAAGTCCTTGCATAGTGAGCAACGACTCATGGTAACAACAAGGAAAAGCTTCGCGGGAGAAAGACAACAGGAACTCAGGCAGCGGGCTTAGACAGCCACGTGAGAATTCAGAGCAGAAGCCATCGATCAGCTGATACCCTGCTGAGGTCAGAAATACCCAGAGAACTGGGATGCAAAGGAGGTTTTCAGGGATAAGCAGCAAACAAGCTGAGAAACACAGGTCTACGTTTTCCGTCAGGGATTCCACACAAACTCCCCAACGTAACCTCTGCTTCTCTTTGAGCCAAGGTCGCCATCCCGGGTCAGCTATGGGAACTGTGGGCCAGGACAGGGCGGGCTTGTGTGTGAAGTGGGGGGCACACTTGTGAATGGAGCTGTGTGTTTAATAAAGTCTTCTGAAATTTGGAATTGCTGCCCATCAGTGATTTACCGTTAAGCACTTCTCCCTGGGATCTTGCACTTCTAAAAATACTATTTGCTTTTTATTTAACACTGAGCCTTTTGATGTTCTAGAATACAAAAATAGTGTCTTATTATTTTAAAAGCTTAAGAGAGAAACTAGCCATATTATTAGAAAAAGAAGATATATGCAGCTATAGTCTGTTCAAATATCAAGAGGTGTGACTTTTCAAATTCACATTTCAATCTTTATTTACATAAGACTTTTAGAAGTAGTGGGTGTAAATATTAAATCACCCAAGCTTGGGTGAAATTTTATTGAGAATAACTACAAATAAAGGGAAACTGATTTTTTAAAGTCACTTTCTGAAATTTAGATGAAAAGAATATCGAGCATTAACAAAAAAATGATATATTTACATATCAATATAGGTTTTCTGTGCGCAGATTCATCTCCTAGGAAACATACAGAGGCAAGCTTGGGGAATTACAAAGGAAGGAAAACCCTAATCAAATAGGTACTGTTGTTCAAACAGAACATTAGCTTAAATGATCCAATCAGCTGCTTGGGCCAAATTTTTTTTCTTTAAGCCCTTCGTGCCAGAAGACGACCTCTCAGAGCATGAAGAACCCACATTACGTTCCAACTGTTTGCCCAGCAGATGGGAGATTTGAAAGATACATTCCATGGAAATGGGATAAGAACAAGGAAGGTCCTGGTTAGTCACCAGCATCAATGCAATCTACCCATAATGGGGTCGCACCGTTTACTTGAAATCCAGGGCATGTTTGGCAGTTACAGTGAATCAACCGAAATACAGTAAGTTCAAGTTGCTGGATCTTTGATTTCACCATTGTTCAGGATTACACCACAAAACGCAATACAACCTGCGGAAAGTTCCCGGAAGATAGAGGACAAAAAGTAGAGAAGCACATTGGGGCAGGTCTGCCACCAACCTTTGTCTTCATATTTGTCTGATGACGTCACAGAGTCAGAGGTTCGCATGGGCGATAACTGACACAGTTCTAGGCCTCAGTTTAAAACAGAGTCATTGCCTCTCACTATAAAACAAGTTGCCTGCAATGCAGCACGTGAAGACTATAGTTTACTGACTCAGTCTTTTGCTTATCAAAAACAGCAATGTGTTTCTCTAAAGATCTTTAGGGGGCAATCCTGAAAATACTCACACAGACACACACACACACAGACACTCCTGCTTTCTATGTGGAAATTAAACACAATTCTATCTTACTGCAATATGAAGACTGCAAATTTAAAATTAAAAAAAAAAACCAAAAAACAAAAACCAAGAATTACAGCGGTTTCAAACCTATTAACTTGTTTTTAGAACAAGTTCAGAATTAGTAACAAGGGTATCATGATGCTAACGCACACTTTACGATTTTCTGCCCAGCACAGGAGACTGAGAATCTGACTCTGGTCACGTTAAGACCTCCCTTTACTTTGAATTAATGGTGTGAATACTGTGTTTCTCCTTCTGAAATCTGTGGTTTGTGTGAAGTTTATGCAAACATGAAAGAAAAGCTTAAAGAGGGAAAAGAGAAAAAACAACGTTGATTCCTATTTGCATAAGTAAATGAGGTTAGGACTTTTCTCTAAGATGTACTCAAATAACCTCTATTTTAACCATATCCAGAGACCTGTTCCCTTCCCTGAACCCTGTGTTTTTGAAAGAACTTAAAATGTATATTCAATTTCTATTTCCAGTCTGAAGCTAGAAACAAATTAGTTTGCAGCCGGGTAGAATGCTAAGAAAAGCTTATCTGCACCTTTTTATTTACATCCCTTATTCCTTAGAAACGTATCTGCTGTTTTTATGACTTTGTTTTATGGATCTAATATTTAAGGCCAAGTCTACCTTTTATGTCACAGCAAGAAGGTTAATGTACTTACAGACTCCCCCGCAATGCATCTTGGGCAAGGCTGGGCCCAGCTCTTTCCACCGTCCTGAGGAACCTATTTAACAAATCACAGCGGCAGGTGAATCAGAACGGTGGTTATTTACACTTTTCATTAGACATTTAAAGGCTGGTTTGGTGGGAGCAGAAACCTACCCCCACGCTTGGTCGCCCCTGGCCACCGTCTGGCCTCGGTGCAGGGAGGTGGCCTCTGGGCTGGGCATCTGGTGACTCGGGCTCCTTGCTGCCCCAGGATGCGGGCACGCGCACCTTCACCTGGGGGCAGCCCCACTCCTGCGCCGCTGCTTCTAATCTCCTGCATGCCCGTTTCTGCAACAAACAAAATCTCACTTGAGATGGCCTCGGAAAGCACACGACACTCTAATTGAATTTGCTTTCTGAGAACCTCAGCTGCAAAGACAGACCCCTGTGGAGCTGGGAAAGTTTATAGGACATTTGAGGAGATGACTTTAAACTTTATCTTCCGGGAATAAACACCATCAATTACACTTAACCTCATTATTTCTAGCATTGTCTGACATTTACTTAGCTTTACGGATTTAAAATAGTCATTTTAAACAATTTTGGCTGAAACTCTTGTAATAAACTATTGTGACTGGTTTATTGATATTGAAAATGTACAAAACCTATAAATTTTGTTCAAGAAACTGGTTATATGCTTCAATACATTTTGCCTGGTATCAAGGCAAATACTTTCTTAATACAATATGAATAATTCACATGTGGATAATTCTTTGTCTTACTGACACTGAAGAGTAAACTAATTTTATTTATTTCAAAAGTTGCACACACAGCCCATAACTGATAACCTTTGGGAAAGTCAGCATTTGGCTTTTGCTTCTCCATGAACTAAAGATGAATTACAAAAGCAACCCTCCAATGCTAAAGAAAAACGGTTCACTCTCTAAGTGCGAAGACTGTGTACTTTGCGGGGTAACAATGTTTTCAGTGACACAGAGCTGAGGGTCAGGAGGTCCACCCCTTGCCAGCACCAGCATTCCATCCTGGGTCCCTGGGCCAGAGGGCGGCCCCGCTGGTGGACAGCTCCCACCTGAGTCAGAAAGCACCCTAGCACACGGGCGGCCTGCACACCCTCTTCAGTCACTGGCAAACCATCGTCATGACTGGGGCCAAATCTGTTCATTATCTGTCCTATTATTTATTTATGGTTTTCTAAATTGACTTTTTTTTACTTAATGGATTTATCTAATATATTGATAGAAACCTCCCATCATGGGTTTAGAGTGCCAGGGTTACTCTTCCCTAACATGCCTTAAAACAGATACCTGAGGATGAAAATGGAAAACGTTGACATCTGAGCCCCTTAAACCATTGAGAATAATGTCCTGGGGTAAATAAAGTGTGGAATCCATGCGGCTGAGACAAGGGCAGAGGCAGTCACCCCTCTCCCTACAGTTCTTCCTGAACACCAGGAAATACAGAAAGGTCACAGTCACTTCTGCACTGAACCACACCCTGGGCACAACCTGAAATCAGAGAACACTGACATCTGAGAATACGGCCAGTGAGAAAGAAAAGCCACCAAACCCCAGTGCGGGGTCCCCTCTACTCCAGCCCACACCCCCAGCGTGGCTCCATGCTGAGCAAGGGCAGAAGCTGTGAGCTGGACGGAGCGGGGACGCCAGTGAGGGTGTGAGTGATCTGCCCCCGGAAAGCCCACCCAGACACGGCAGCTCGGGGGGAGCCTGAGCCCTGGAGCACAGACTCAGGGCAGGGCCTCCAAAGTCCACACCGTGGAAACAGACGCCATTTAAAGAGGCTCTCCTCCAAACTCACAGGTCCTGAGAGGGAAACAGGCAAATGAGTTGGGGGAGTGCCCCTTGGGTGCTGGGTGGTGAGAAGGAGAAAGAGGGGAAGTTAGGGTCCTGCAAGCCACGAGGACCATAATACCAGGAGCCTCACACCCTCCCCTGTCCATCACCAAAACCTGCTATACCTGGACTCAGCCAAATTAACAGAAGAACGGCCATTAGACCAGCAATCTTTACAAAACACGCATTAACATAAAAATCCCTCCTGAAAAACAACCAGGAATCAAAAGAAGATTGTAATTCAAACAGTCTAAAAACATACTTAAACGCTCAAACAAACATTTGAAGATATGAAAAACCACCTTGAATTAGAAATGTAAAAACAGAAAGGGACAAAAGCAGGGAGAAACCAAGAGAGACTTGAATGAGTTCAGGAAAGTAATGGAAGGAAAAAGCACAATTATCTCAGAAATGAGGAATAAATTATAAAATGCAATAAGGAGAATAAATTCAAGTGAAAATAAAGGGCACTAAAGAAGGACAGGAGCACAACCAAGAGAAGGAAAAGAACATAAAGGGAAAAAAAAGGGTAGGAAAGGAAGCAGTGGAAATGGAAGACAAAGAAGGAATAGTGTTCATAAATCAGAGTTCTGAAAAGAGGAAAACAAAATAATGGAGCAAAGCTAATGTTTAAAACTGTAACCTAAGAAAACTTCCCCAAAACAAAAAAAATGACTGAATCTTAAAATGAAAAGGCTCACAGGGCACCTAGGAAAATTAACCCAGAATGATCAACGCTGAGATATATCCTAATAAAACTAGGAGATTTCAAAGATAAAGATAAAATCCTCAAGGCCCCTGGGCATGCAGATCAATGAAAGTGCAAAGGAACTGGACTGGCATCAGGTTTTTCAAAACCAACATACAAGTAAGATGACAATGGAGAAACATTCTTTTCAATCTCAAGGAAAGAAAATATGAAATAAGAATTTTAAATCCAGCAAGCTGTCCTTCAAATATCAAGATTACAGAAAAAGAGTTTCAACATACAAGAATTTAGAGAATACTACACCCATCAGCCCTTCCTGAGGATTCACGTGAAGGTAAGCTTTATCTCACCAAGCGATGACTGGGAAAATTCCAGCATAAGGATTTTTTGTAAGCATTTGA
The DNA here is from genome assembly GCF_963455315.2 of Globicephala melas. Lineage (NCBI taxonomy): Eukaryota > Metazoa > Chordata > Mammalia > Artiodactyla > Delphinidae > Globicephala > Globicephala melas. Next base: position 2,532,149 of record NC_083329.1, on the reverse strand, counting down.
AAGTATTTAGATGTACATCTAAGACTAAATTTAAAATAAAGGTGGGATTAGGTCAAAAGACTAATGTGCAAATATTAAATACTCTGACAAAGCAGAAATAATTCAACTAAAATATGAGAGACGAAGGGGGAGGGAAAGAGGAAAAATTCTGACTGTGGGGACTTCCCTGGTGGCTCAGTGGTTGGGAGTCCGCCTGCCAATGCAGGGGACACGGGTTTGTGCCCCAGTCTGGGAAGATCCCACATGCCGCGGAGCAGCTGGGCCCATGAGCCATGGCCGCTGAGCCTGCGCGTCCGGAGCCTGTGCTCCGCAACGGGAGAGGCCACAACAGTGAGAGGCCCACATACCACAAAAAAAAAAAGAAAGAAAAAACACGAGAAAACACTACGAGAAATTCTGACTGTGTATAGGCCAATACTGTATAAGTGACAGGAGCATATTAAACAATACTGGGAAAAAATTGATAAATCAGACAGTAAAGAGTTAAATGATAAAACCGATTACTAAGGACATTAAAATAGGTTTAAATACAAAACTAATCACTAGAAAATACAAATCCTCCTAAATCCAAAATAAAAAATCTCAATAAAAAAGCAAAGAATACAGATTGCATAAAGAAATAGCAAATATAAGAAAATATACATAATTATGGAATATTATGATAGAGTTGCACGCAAATAAATCAGTCATGTCAAATGTTAATGAGCTTAACTCACCTATTTTTAAAGAAAGGTTTTAAATTTGGTTCACAAAACAAGACCCAATTATATGCTGTATACAAGAGGCACACCTAAAATAAAATGATTTTGAAAGGCTAAAAATAAAAAGAATGGACAAACATATACCGGCAAATGAAAACAGAAAGAAGGAATAGACCAAGTAGATTTCAAGCCACAAAGCATTAAATACAACAGAGGACATATTTAATGCTAAAAGCCATAGTTCACAGTGAAGACTTAATGCTCATGAACATCTATGCACCAAACAATATAACCACCACCTTTACGAAGCAAAGACAATACAGAGATACAAGGAGACAAAATCATGCTAATCATAGGAGACTTAATATACCATCCTCAGTACAAGGCAGAGCAAGGGTTCCAAAAAGTAAGAAGAAGACAGAAGATCTAAATGGCGTTCTCAATCAAGGTAGATCTTACGGCTATGTACTGAACTTCATACCCTGATAACACAGAATCACATTCTTCTCAAGAACCTACAAGGAAAACACTACCTATCAGAATCTATGCAATGGATTTAAAGCAGTTATCAGAGAAAACTTCATTATACTAACATGTTACCAATAAAAATGAAAGAATAAAATTAATAAATTAATAAAACCTCAGCTCATAAAAACTAGGAAAAGAACAACACAGTAACCCAAAAGAAAACACAAGGAAGGAAATAATGGAGGGAAAAGCTGATTAATGAAGTAGAGGGTTTTTTCCCATCGAAAAATAGTAGATGTAAATCCTGGGGAGTTGGGGGTGGGGAGAGAGGAATTAACAAAACAGACAATCCACTGGCTAACTTAACCAAGAAAAAAAGGGGAAAAAGCACAAATACAGAAAATAAGAAATGACACAGGGAAATAAAATGAAACATAAGAAATTTTAAAACTTGTAAGAGACTATTTTGTAGATTTCTATACAAATTAATTTGAAAATGTAGACAAAATGGATAACTTCCTAAGAAAATTCAGATGACAAAACCTGACCCCATCAGAGATAGGAAACTTAAACAGATGACTGCCATAGAGAAAAAACCAGAAAGGGTTACGAGCAAGTACCCCACAAGAAGCACCAGGACCAGCCAGTTCCACAGAGGAATTCCACTAAACTTTCAAAGATCAGATCATTCCAGTGCACTACACAGAAATTACTCCAGAGCACCGACAAGGAAGGAAACTTTCCAACTCCTTTTATGAAGCATGTATAACTCTGATAAATCAGATAAACAGAACAAAGAAAGAAAACTGCAGACCAGTATCACTTATGAATTTCAATGCAAAAATATTACATAAAATATTAACAAATAGAATTAAATATCACATTAAGCAATCACATATCATGACCAAGTAGGATATTTTTCTAGAAACGAAAGTTGGGTTCAGTATTAGGAAATCCATTAATATCATTCACTGTATTAATAAAGCTAAGGAAAAAATAATATTATCTCCATGGATGCTGAAAAATCCTTTGACAAAATTAAAACCCATTTATAAAAACTAAAGAAAATAGGAATTGAGTGTTATATTCTTAACATGGAAAAATATACATAGCTTAATCCTAAAGCCAGTATCTTATTTATTGGAAAAAGACTAGCAGCATTTCCACTAAGATCAGGAACAAAGCAAGAATGCCCGTCTCCACTTCGGTTCACCATTGTCCTAGAGGTATTATGTTACCCAATAGAGTTACAGAATGGCCATCATCAAAAAGTCTACAAATAACAAATGCTGGAGGGGGTGTAAGAGAAAAGGAAACCCTTGTACCCTGTTGGTGGGAATGTAAATTGGTACAGCCGCTATGGAAAACATTATGGAGGTACCTTAAAAAAATAAAAAGAGAACTACCATATGACCCAGCAATTCCACTCATGGGTATATATCTAGAAAAAATGAAAACTCAAATTCAAAAAGATATACACACCTCAATGTTCACAGCACCACATTTACAATAGCCAAGACATGGAAGGCAACCTAAGTGCCCGTCAACAGACGACTGACGTAAGAAGATGTGGTGTATATGCACAATGGAATATTACTCAGCCATTAAAAATATCGAAATATTGCCATTTGTAGGAGCACGGATGGACCTAGAGAATATTATGCTTAGTAAAGTAAGTCAGACAGAGAAAGACAGATACTGTATGACCTCACTTATATGTGGAATCTAAAAAAATATTACAAATGAATCTATATACAAAACAGAAACAGACCCACCAGATACAGAAAACAAATTACCACAGGTGGGGGGGAAAGTAGGAGTACTGGATTAACAGAGACACACTACTGTGCTTAAAATAGATAAGCAACAAGGATTTACTGTATAGTACAAGATATTATACCCAATATCTTGTAATAACCTACAAAAGAATACAATCTGAAAAAAAAATTCACAAGTACACCTGAAACTAACACAATATTGTAAATCAACTATACTTCAATGAGAAAAAGGAGGGGTAGTACTGGTGATAAACAGACAAACAGACCAATGGGACAGAAGTTCAGAAAGAAACCTGAATGTGTATGAAAATCTGGCATCTCGAGCCAGTGGGATAAAGATGGACTCTTTAATACATGGTGCTGGGACAACCGGGCAGCCATTTGGAAAAAGATAAAATACAATCTGTATCCCATACCACATACAAAAGTAAACCTCAAATGGATTAGGGAGCTAAATGTAAAAGAGAAAAGAAACTATAATTCCTAGAAGAAAATGCGAATAGATGCTTCTTGAACCTTGGTGTAGGGAAACACCTTCTAACTATGACTCAAAATCCAGAGCAACAAAACAAAAATGGATAAATTTGACTATTTAAAAATAAAGATGTCTGCAGTTCAAAACAAAACCAAACCCTAAACAAAGTAAAGAGATAACTACAAGTTGGAGGGAAGTATTTGCAGCATACACCACAAGAGAAGAGCTAACAACCCTAATACATGAAACTCTCATAAAAATTGAGGGACAAAGAACCAGAAACCCAAGAGAAAAATAGGAAAAAAAGACATGAACAGACAAAGTTATAAAAATGGCCTTCAAACACAGGAAAAGCTCAAACTCACTTATATTTACAGAAGTGAAAATTAAGACAATATCAGGATACCACTGTCATCTATCAGGCTGGCAAAATTTTTAAAGTGTGATGCGGCCTCTGTTGGTGAGGCTGTAGGAAACAGGCACGTTGCTGATGGGAGTGCACACTCTGCAGGGAAATTTGGCGGTATGCAACAAAGCTCACTTTTTAACCCAGAAACTACACCTCTAGGAATCTACCCTCCAGGCACAGCAACAAGCGTGTGAAAAGTAAAAACTGCACGGGGTTATTCATGGCAGCACTGGTTAAAGCGCAAGGTATTGGAAACAACCTAGATGGAGAGTGGTCGGACAAACATGGTACTCTCCAGGCAGTGGAGTGCCATGCAGCGGTAAAAAGGAGGAGGGTCCCTGGCTTGCAGTGATTTCCATGATACACCGTGAAGTAAAAAGACAAACTGCAAAAGAATATCTATGATCTGCGATCCTGCATGTAAGAAAGAAGGGGATATAAGACATTATACACCTCTCTGCTCATCTGTGCAAGAGAAATACTGGGAGGATATATCAGAAGCTGAAGACAGTGGGTGGGAAGGGGCTGGCCAGAAGGCGGCTGGCACCAGGGATGAGGCGGGAGCCCCGCCCTGCTGAGCTTGTTCTTGGGTAGCTCTGAGTCTTCGAACCATAGTGACATTTCATGTGCCCAAACAATAAGTTTGAAATTTAAATCAAAAAGCATGTCAGGGAGAGGGTACCCAAATGGAACACAAACAATAACAAACGAACAGAACTGTATTACAAAAGAGTAACATAGCCACTGAAGGACAGAACCATCCTAAGTAAGCCTGGAAAATACTATTCTGACTAAACTTAAACGGCTAATGACAGAGCCCATTAGAAATTATGGAAATGAAAAGTAGTTATGGAAAAACTCAGTAGATCACTAAACAGTGAGCCACTGATGAAAAATCACTCATCAACTATGAGACAGAACCAAAAAAATTACCTGGACCGCAGCGCAGAGTCAGAGACACAAAAACTATGAAAACCAGTAAAGGAGAATGAAGGTAGACTGAGAAGATCCAACACTCATACATCCTCCAGATTTGGAGTGTTAAAATAAATGATAGTGAGGCAATATTTGAACTAAAGACAGAATTTTTCAGAACCAAGGCATGAAATGAATTAGATTTGAAAATCCAACCAAACGCCACACAGGATTGACAGAAAAAGAACCCATATCCAGACATATCACAATGTAACTGCAGAACATCAAGGATAAAGAGAAAAGAGAAGAGGCCACCTCTTTAAAAGTACCTCTTTTAAAGTAAAGAGGCTGTATGCAATTACTGACTCTAGTTAGTAAATCTGTTTCTCGCAGGGTTACCAGTTTTGAAGCTTTATTGGCATACTAGGATTGAATAAATAGGTAAATATATTGTCAATAATGAGAGCCAGCTTTCTATTAATGAAGAAAAATTACAAATAAAGAAAGGGAGAAGGCGACAGTGAACCCAGGGGTGCTGGATTAGCAATGGAATTATTAGTATGAATGCACAGTTTTTAATACATATCCAGATAGAGATACAGAAATATACATAGATGTGTGTATATATATGTAAATACAAATATATATACATTTACCCACATACATAAAATATGTATTTTATAATGTACACATTATAAATATGTATATAATATATACATTTCCTAGCTATGTCTGCTGAGAACAATGGCACCCTACCAGCAAGACTACATCTAAGCCCCTAGATACTGGTTTCTAAATATCATTCTCCCATTAAAGGAATCTGGGCTCCGTGGAAAGTGGCTGATTCAGGGATGGAGCAAGGAAAATATAAGCTGAGCCTTAAACATTTTCTGGCACCCAAAATAAGAAAGGGTTGTGCTTTTTTTTAAAGGACAAGGGCACATCAAAAAAAAAATAGCACCAACCTGAAGGAGTTCCTAACGGCCAAAGCTGAAACAGCTCAAGCAATAAAATAGATAACAATAGCAGTGGATTGTAATCCACAGAATAAATACCTGTGAGGCTAACCAAAACAAAAATAATTGAATAATTGGGGGAGAAAGAATAGCTCTTCCCTGCAGATGAATTCTAATTAGTAAGTATAAAATGAATGAGGGAAAGACAAAATCATCATTAAGTATATACCACAGTGAAAAATATTTCAGGCAAGATTTACTAATAGATGCTAAATCAGTAGGCAAAGGTTTAAGGAGAAGTAGGATATGGCACAGTCTCAAAGTATCTCCCCCAAGGTATGTATTAATCATGAAGAGAAAACCAGTAACTTTACAGGGGATGAAACCACCTTCATCCAGAGATAGAATGAAGGTTAATATCACCAGTAATGAGACATCCTGACATCATGGACCCCCGATGGGATGCGCTAAGAAAGTGTAACATCACCTCTGTGACATTCGTGCCCGAAAATGCACGGCCTCAACCTCATGACAGAAAATGCTGAACAACCAAAATTGAGTGACGTTCTTCTGCAAAATAACTGACCACTGCTCCTTAAAAGTGCCAAGGTCGGGACTTCCCTGGTGGCACAGTGGTTAAGAATCCGCCTGCCAATGCAGGGGACATGGGTTCAAGCCCTGGTCCGGGAAGATCCCACATGCTGTGGTGCAACTAAGCCCATGCACCACAACTACTGAGGCTGAGCTCTAGAGCCCGCAAGCCACAACTACTGAGCCTGCGTGCCACAACTACTGAGTCCGCGTGCCACAACTACTGAAGCCCATGCGCCTAGAGCCCGTGTCCCACAACAAGAGAAGCCACTGCAATGAGAAGCCCGTGCACCACAAGGAAGAGTAGCCCCACTTGCCGCAACTAGAGAAAGCCCGCACGCAGCAACGAAGACCCAACACAGCCAAAAATAAATAAATTTACTAAAAAAAAAAAAAAGTGCCAAGGTCAGGAAAGACTGAGGAAGCCTCATAGACTGGAAAAGTCTAAGCAAACACCAGGACTAAGTGCAATGTGGGGTCCTGGATTAGATCCAGGAACAGAAAAAGGATGTTAGTGGGAAAACAGGTGAAACTTGAATAAGGTCTGTAGTTTGGTTAATCGTCCTGCACCAATGTGAACTTCATGGTTTGCTAACTGCACTACGATTACGTACGCTGTTTAGGTGAAGGGTGTTCATGAATTCTCTATATTTGGGTTTTTGGTTTTTTCCCCCAACCTTTCTGTAAGTCTAAAACAATCCGGAAATAAAATTTTAAAAATGAAGGTAAGAAAGTCTCTCATACCCACTGTGGCATGTATGCCACACTTCTAGAAATACGGATGCAAGCCAAATTGCCTTCCCACAGCCCGCTAATTCTAATTTTTCCCTCTTGAGCAACATAAAGTAAACAGTGATAGGTGTATAAGATAAAAATCCTTTCCGATGTGTGAAGACAGCTCTCAGGTACTTTTGAGGCTATTCTCTCCAGCCAAACTTTCCTACTGCCTTTCACTATCCCGTATCTGAGGTTTTCCACAGTCTTCCCATCCTAGACACGCTGCCCTGGAGTTCCTAAATCGTCAAGATCCCTCTTAAAATGCACCATGCAAAACACTTGCAATGCCCTGTCGCCAGCCACAGAGGAGAGCCGCGTCCCCACCTCCCCAGCTCGGCCCTGAGCCTGCGGGGAAGAAACCCCTGCCAGCCGAGCGGTCCTGGCGACCACGGCATTGGGTCCACGCGAGGCCAGCGCCCCCAGCTCCGCGTCTCCTCCACAGGAAGCACCGTCCCGTTGCTGGTGCCCACTGACTGTCCTTGTTCTTTAAATTCAACTGCAGGCTCTGCTACGTCCCCTTGTTAAGTGTAATTTGATTTCCATGTTGTTTTCTAGTGTATCAAAGTACTGCCAAATACTGCCGTAATCATGCGGATTGCCTTCGTGATTGGAAATGACGCCGCCTTCTGTGTCCCACCTGAGTCGACCAAAGTGTTGAAGAAGGAAAGATCAAGGACCTAGATCTCCGGTTACTCAGGATCTGCTCAGTCTTTACACTTTAAAAAGAGGCATGACGTGTAAAAGGGGTTTACTGTCAAGCTCCAATAATCTGGGCAGGGCTTCCCTGGCGGTCCGGTTGTTAAGATGCCGCGCTTGCACTGCAGGGGCGCGGGTTCCATCCCTGGTCAGGGAACCAGGGCACCGCGTGCTGCGCGGGACGGCGGAAAAAACATCGGGGCAAAGGGACGAAGTGGAGATACTAAACGCGCCCGTGCCATGTTACACACAGGCTGCGACTTTCCCGTCAGTAGCGTCACAGGCTGGTATAACTGCGGTATTACTGTCTCCCTCGCTCCTTTCCAACACCACTTGCCAAGAAGGAAAGCAAAGGGCGTGGGTGGGCGACTGCGGCCGCAAGCCATACTTTCTGGATGGAGTCTACACACGCTGGAGCTACACTCGAAACTCTTCCTCTCTGGCGTCTAATAACTTCTGGCACAGTAAGGTCAGCAGACCTGGGACCACAGCCGGTGACAAGATGACACTCCTCGCGGCGCTCAGGTGGCCGCGGCTGGGTCCCCAAATCCCGGGGCAGGGGAGAGGGGAGCCACACTGACACTGGGGTGCTCAGCGAGGGCTGTGCTCCTCTAGGGAATGTGGGGATCACCTGCTTGGTGGCCCTCAGCCAGCTGAGTGGATTAAATTATTCATGTTTTCTGCCATTTACTGTGGATTGTTGAAAGCTGGCCGCATACGATACTGATCCGTATCATTTACTTGGGAAATATTCCAGTTATCGTGGATTGGCCTGGACCAGAGGAAGACGAAGGATGCAGAGGCATTTAACTCCGGGATGCTTGTGCTGCATGGCTTGCTCTCTTCCACTCCCTACTAGAGAGGCTCTGTCAGCCTTCATAAAGGCAGATGAAGATTTACCACCCAAATAAAAGACTCTTGCTCTGTATAAACAAAATTAAAATCCTGAGTATACACAAAGACCCCATTACTTAATAATTGAAGATCTACCGAACGGCAACCTCGCCAGAGAGGAGTTGAAACAGGAACATGGTTGAGTAAGAGAAGACACTTGATAAGATGCATAAATTAAAACATAAAAGATGTATCATGTTCCCACAATGATGGGACACACAGCTGGCCTGTCTGGGAAAGACAAGCTCCCCTCCATTGAGAAGGCAGGTCATGCCTTTGCTGCCGGGACTCTTTCCTTTACTGGAAGTGATGGGGCCCCGGCGAGCTTGGTGAGTGGGGTGAACGGGAGGTGGGGTAAAGGTTTCACAAGCTGGCAGAAACGGAGTGCACAGCCCTGGCTAGTAGAAACCAGACGGGGGCTGTTCTCCTGATGCGCCCGGGCACACATGGGTGAGCCAGCAACAGGGAGCACACAGAGCACCGTCCAGCCCGGCTCTGTCGAGGGCCAGCTCTGACCTGGACTGAACCCACACATGCGGCCACCTCTGGAAACCCATTTCTCGACTCTGTGCTCGAGAAGGATGTGGAGGATAAAGACGCCAACTTCCTGAACCCTGACAGAAACACAGCGTGTATCCTCTTCAGTCAGCACAGCAACAAAGTGGCACGCTCTTAAAAACCTTAAGTTAAGCATATATAATATGTATGCTAATATATGTCAAGCATATTTAAGTTAGAACGCCAGTGTAAATCATTAGAAGTTGGTAATGCAATTAAAGGTAATTCTCTACACACACACACACAATAATCTCAGCTTTCATTTCAAAGGTATTTTAAGGATTTTTATTGACTAATGGAGATTATTCAAAAGATCATTTGTATTATAAATGTGTGATGCTGGTTAACTGAGTTCTAGTTATCAGAAAATTTGCTGAGTGAGTTTTTTATAGGTTACTTTTAACTCTATCGTAGTAAAGAAAGTTTACTTTTTCTGGAATAGGATGCAGACGTCCATCAGCTCTGATACAGAACCCTTAGTGCTTATGAACAGGATTAATAAGGCCTACAGACTGTTGTTGAGAAAGAAAGTGTGTTTCCATCAAGCAGAGATTCCCCCTCAGTGACACTTGGAAACGACCTTGTGCTCTTGGGGAGGGGTTGCTTTCTGCGGCACAGAGCAAACCACAGAAAACACCAGAAGCTAGGGTCCCTACTCTCAACCCCATGTTGTCAGGGCATCCCAGGACTTCAGCCACGTGGACCGTAATATCGAGATGCTGCGCTTCCCTCAGCTGCCCTTTCCAGAAGACTCCTCACCTTACCGGGCACGGGCTTGCATCCACGCCCTGGACCAAGTCTAGCTCAGCAAAGAGAATGCATCACCTCCCGATGAGGAGATGAACGAGGTTAAGCCTCGGGCAGGAGTGAGAGCTGGTTCCCTAGAGGAAGGTAGCGGAGGAGAGTGAAGAAAAATCACTCTTTACTTCCAATTAAAAGACAAATGCACACTCTAGGCTGAGGATTAATTCTGCTTGCATGGTTTACCAAGGACACTATAACCCTAAATTGTAAAAATCTACTCACCACAGGTGGAGCCTAGTAACCGTCCCTGCAATGATAAAAAACTACAGCTTGGAGTGTTTCTGCATGTGTTCTTTCTGGTTTTTTGGGGTTTTTTGGCTGCATTTGGGTCTTCGTTGCTGCGTGTGGGTTTTCTCTAGTTGCGGTAAGCGGGTCTTTGTGGTGCACGGGCTTCTCATTGCTGTGGCTTCTCTTGTTGCGGAGCACGGGCTCTAGGCGCATGGGCTTCAGCAGTTGTGGCGCACGGGCTTAGTTGCTCCGCGGCAAGTGGGATAGAACCCTGGTCCGGGAAGGGTTCTATCTGCATTGGCAGGCGGATTCTTAACCACTGCGCCACCAGGGAAGTCCGTGCATTTGTTATTTCAATAACAAACAAAAATTCTGCGACGTAGGAAGGATAGGGAATTTTATTTCTATGAAGTCCGCAAACCTCAGGTAACTTGCCTGGTGATTTGAGATGGCAGAGCTGGGGCTCAGTGTGCATTCATTCTAACTGGGGAGACAAGACTGAAACATACACTAAAGCAACACTAAAAACTTTACAATAATGTACGAAAAATATTTCAAAACTTAATATAAAGCTATAGTAATCAAGATAGTGTGGTAATGGCACAGGGGTACATATAACAGATCAATGGAATGGAATTGAGAGTCCAGAATAAACCCTTCCATTTATGGTCAACTAACTTTTGACAAGAGTGCCGAGACAATTCAATAGAGAAAGAAGAGTCTTTATAAGAAATGGTGCTGGTGTAATTCTATATCCATACGTACAAAGAGAAACACAGGGCCCTATCGTTTACCACACACAAAGATGAACTCAAAATGGATCAGAGAGCTAAATGTCAGAACTAAAAGTATTAAATTTTTAGAGGAGAACATAGGAGAATATCTCTGTGATCTTTGGTTAGGCAAAGATTTTTTTAGATATGACAGCAAAAGCATGACTCGTAAAAGAAACAAATTGATAAATTGGATTTGATCAATATCGAAAACTTTGGGGCTCCAAAAGACACCATTAAGAAAGTGAAAAGACAAGGCACATTCTTGGAGAAACTGTTTACACACCATACACACGTTAAAGGACTTGTCTCCAGAATATATAAAGAAGTCTTTCAACTTCACAAGAAGACAACACAATTTTTTAAACGGGCAAAGGATCTGAATAGTAATTCTGCCAACAAATATATACATACGGTCAATAAGTACATGAAAAGATGTTCAACATCATTAGTCATTAGAAAAAGGCAAATCAAAACCACAATGGGGCTTCCCTGGTGGTGCAGTGACTGAGAGTCCGTCTGCCGATGCAGGGGACATGGGTTCATGCCCCGGTCCGGGAAGGTCCCACAGGCCGAGGAGCGGCTGGGCCCGTGGGCCGTGGCCGCTGAGCCTGCGCGTCCGGAGCCTGTGCTCCACAATGGGAGAGGCCACAACAGTGAGAAGCCTGCGTACCGCAAAAAAAAAAAAACCACAATGGGATACCGCTTCCCACCCACTTAGAATGGTTATAATCCAAACAAGTGTTTGCAAGGATGTGGAGAAAATGGGACACTCATTTGTTGCTAGTGGGAATTTAAATGGTGCAGCTGCTTTACAAAGCAGTTTGGTGACTCCTCAAAATGTTAAGTGCAGAGTTAGCTGACAATCCAGAATTCCTCAGCTAGGTATGCACCCAAGAGAGATGAAAACATATGTCCACACAAAAACTCGGTCATGAATGTTCACAGCATCATTACTTATAAAGTCCCAAAAGTGCAAACAACCTGAATGTCCATCAACTGAGAAATGGTTAAATAAAATGTGGTATTATCTATACAATGCAATGTTATTTAGAAACAAGACGGAATAAAATACTGATATATGCTTCAATATGGATGAACCTTAAAAACATTATTACGCTAAGTGAAAGAAGCCAGTCACAAGAGACCAAACACTGTGTGATTCCATGTATATGAAGTGGCCAGAGAAGGCAAATCAAGACACAGAGCTGGGGGAGGGGGAGCTGCTAGTGGGTACCAGGTTTCTTTTGGGGTGATGAAAATGTTCTGAAATTAGATTACCATGATGTCTACACAACCCTGTACGTACACTAAAACCACGGATCCGTGCACTTTAACAGAGTGGACTTAACGGTATATAAATTTGCAATACTGTGATTTATAAGAAATATATATATGGTCACTCCGGTGACCAACACACATCTTTCAGATATATGTGGTCTTTGTCCATGGTTCCTGGATCACAGCTCCCAAAACCCTTGGAATTTGCCACGTGATTAGAGCAACGTGAGTGTTCTCCGTCAGTAATATGTGGTCTCTAGTCCTCAGTTCCTGAAACCACTTCACAGTCATAAAGGTGAAGTGGGTGTCTCCTTATTCATAACAAGCCCCTTTCCACCCCGACTAGGTTTATGCTAATGAAGTGACTTTTGACAAGCACCTGGGGGGTGGGGGCACTTGCTGCCTGAGGAAAAAGGTAGAAAACTAGATGGATGGAACTTTCAGTCCCACCCCCTGATTTCCGGGGAGGGGAGAGAGCACAGAGTCCGTGTTCAACCATGCGTATATAACAAAGCCACCACAAAGCCCAGAAGGAGGGGGTTCGGAGAGCTTCCAGGATGGGGAACCAAACGCTTCCACAACCAGTGTGCCAGGCCCCAAGCTCCAGGAAGACAGAACCTCCTTTGTTCAGGAACTCATCCTATGTGTTTCTCCATCTGGCTGTTGATTCGTATCCTTCAATGTCCTTTTACAATAAATTGATAATCTAGTGAGTAAACGGGCTTCCTGAGTTCTGTGAGCTGTTTTAGGAAGTTAACTGAATCTAAGGAGGGGGTCGTGGGACCCTCTGATTTATAGCCAGTTGGTAACAACCTGAGCTTTCGACGGGCATCTGAAGTGCAGGGCAGCCTTGGGGGACTGAGCCCTTTACCTGTGGGGTCTGATACTGTCCCTGGGTAGTTAGTGTCAGGATTGAGCTGAATCCTTGGACATCCTACTGGTGTCCCAGAACTGCTGTGGGCAAGCCTCTCCTCCAACACATACACACATTGGAACTGGGTCCAGGAACCCATTTAAAATTATACATAAATAAAGCTATTTTTTTTAATGGGCAAAAAAACTGAATAGACAGTCCACCAAGAAAGATATAAATGATTAATAAACACATAAAAAGATCTTCAACATCGTTCGTCGTTAGGGAAATGCAAATTTATATTGCTGTGAATACCTAACTTCACACCTACGAGGATAACTATAATCAAAACGACAGACACCGTGAGGATGTGGACAAACCAGAATACTCACAGGAGGCCAGTGGAGGTGCAAAATGCTACTGCCACTGTGGGAAACAGTCTGGCAGTTTCTAGGAAGTTAAACATCAATTTACCATTGGAACCAGCCATCCCGGTGAGGGACATCTATCTAGCAGAAATGAAAAGTTATGTCCACGCAATGATCTCTATGTGACCCTTGTGAGTTCTCAGCACTATGCATAATAGCCAAAAAGGAAAAACAGCCCCAATGTCCATCCGCTGATGAATAAACAAAATGTGGGATATCTATACAATGGAATATTATTTAGCAATCAAAAAACAATATACTAATATATGCTTCATCATGGATGAACCTCAAAAAACATTATGAGAGTGAAAAGTCAGCTGCAAAACCACACACGGTATGATTCTGTTTACATGAAATGTCCAGAAAAGGCAAATCTAGAGAAACAGAAAGTAGATCAGCACTTGACTGGAACTGGGGGTGGGAACAGGAGTCATTGCAAACGGGCACAAGAGTTCTTTCTGAGGTGAAGCAGTCTAAAACTGGGTGGTGATGGCTGCACAACTAAAGTGACGAAAAATCACTTCATTGTACACTTAATATTTTAAAAACCCTAATCAACGTGGTCTTGATGATAAGCGCAAAAGGGAAATCCGAGAAGTCATGGGCCACGGGCATGGTCCTGAAGGGGAATACTGCACTCAGCTGATTTATAATTTCCCCTAAATAAATGAAACTTTGAAAATATCAACCATTTTATGCATCAATGTAATCCTCCCTTCACTTCTTTTCAGTTAAACACACATACACACATGCTCTTCCACGTTAAGCAGTCACGAAGTAGGTGCTGAACACCTACTGGGTGCCTCGCTTGGCTCTGGGCACCTGGTAATCAGAGAAGCAGACGCCAGGTCGTGGTCCTCCATGGGCCACTGCTGAACACAACAGACACCTACAAGGGCCCAAACCATGGAAAACTACCTCCTGACTGACCTAACCTCATTTTGACTTTTCTGTGTCATGTACAAAGAAATCTGCTGAAAACTAGAAATGACAGAGGCCTTGTGTAGCTGGCAGTGTGAGTATTTGTATTGGAGTTATAACTGAAGGTGAGTCATGATTGATAAATTCCTTTTTCAAGATGGAAGAGTGGCTGAATACAATTAAACTGAGTGGACCAGACAATACGAAGTAGCTCAACAGATGATTTCTAAACTAAAAGACAGGTGAGAGAAATAAATAACTTGTTCCTTGAAGAGTGGGTTACAATTACTTAGAATGAAGAGTGGCCACAGAAAGGCAAAACAAAAGGGCTTTGTCAGGGCTCCGCATCATCAGCTACTATACATTAGGTTTTTTGTTTAGTTTTGCTTTTTAATTTATTTTGGGCTGGGTTGGGCCTTCGTTGCTGCACGTGGGCTTTCTCTAGTTGCGGTGAGCGGGGTCTATTCTTCGCTACAGTGCAAGGGCTTCTCATTGCAGTGGCTTTCCTTGTTGCAGAGCATGGGCTCTAGGCACATGGGATTCAGTAGTTGTGGTTCGTGGGCTCTAGAGCACAGGCTTAGTAGTTGTGGCGCACGGGCTTAGTTGCTCCGTGGCATGTGGGATGTTCCCGGACCAGGGCTCAAACCCGTGTCCCCTGCATTGGCAGGCAGATTCTTAACCACTGCGCCACCAGGGAAGTCCCTGTTCATTAGATTTTCACAGTGGGGATCTCATTCAGCAGATGAGCCATAAAACCTACAACCTACAGGACGAAACAAGCAAATTTAACTCTGAATTTTCTCACTTTGTAAGTTCAACCCCATAGGACAACTTGGATGGAGTTAAAGCCATCAATATGTCTAAGTGGTTTTGCCTACAAGGACTACTAGCTTTACTGGATAACTTTTCAAGTGTTAACAAAGGCAGATCTAAAAGTTATCCAGAAAAGAGTGGATATAAAATACCCTCGGCCCTCTAATTTAGGGGCAGCTATTCATAATACCAAGAATTGGTGAAAACGGCAGACTGGAATTTTCCAATTTACTCACATCTGAATTTCAACAGCTGCATCAAAAACATTCCAGATTGCAACTCACAATTACCTGCCCTCTCCCCAAGCTCAAGCCTGCTCATCCCTGGACTGAAGACATGACCTGTGTACAGGTGTGGTGCCCACAAGGAAAAACATGTCTGCCAACAGCATGTGCACCTGAACACCTTCAACCTGCAGAAGAGCCCACACAGCACAGCTAAATAAAGTCACAGCAGGGCTGACAAGCTAAATGCTGTGCAGAAAACATTCACATTGTTAGCGGTTTTAGCTAGCAGTGACTTCGCTGCTGCAGTGCACAACCTACACAAACTTCTAAATATTGTAAGTCAAAACAGATAGAAAGCATTCACAATTGACATTCTTGCACTGTTTAAGGAGTGCCTCAAACTTAACTTTACTGAGTATATGTGTGTGTGTCGCAACTTCTTTCTATAAGCTTTGAATCAATAATGCAAGTAGCTCTTCAGGCCAAGATGGAGCAACAGGGACCAGATTCACCCTCCTACATGCAACAACCAAAAATGGACAAAATAAATGAGACAAAAGATTTCAAGACACTGACCAACAAGTAACAAAGAACAGTGACCCCTGAGAGAGGGACACAAACGGGCTGAGCCCTATACCTGCCCTCCCTCACTGCCTTGAGTTTCCAGGCTGCGGCATGGCAAGGGGAATCGAGGCAGAGCCTGGGGGATTCCCTGAGTTCATAACACATTCCTGAGCATGTTGGGGGCTCACAGGACAGAGCCCTGGAGAAAAGACAGTGGCTTAGAGTGAGAAACAGGATGATGCACACACATACAGCTGAGTGCCGATCAGCATACATGTGTAAAGGAAGTACCCAAGGGCAGGAAAAGAGCCACCCGGAAGGATTAGAAGCAGTAGTGCCTGGTGCTCAGACATGGCTGGGAATACTGTCTGACCCTGCCGCCAAACCTGGAAAACCTCATGACTCATGACGCAGAGGGCAGACTACACAGATCTTGCTTCAGGAGTGGGGACTTATTAGCCCTAGACCAAGCCCTATTCTGGTCTCACCTAACAAATCTTAAAAGCATGATCCAAAGGCTCAAACTTTTTCCAAGTAACTTATCTGTGACCCAGAACAAAGTTCAAGCATGCTTATAGGAATCTAAAAATATCCAGCACCCCATACGGTAAAATTCACAATATCTGAGCAGCAAAGCAGCAGAAAAATATGATGCACAGTGAAGAGAACAACCTACCAAAGCTAGCCCCAAACTAACACAGAGGTAAGAATTAGCAGAGAAGGACATTTAGGAAGTCATTTTGACTGTATTCTATATGTCTGGAATGCTACGCAGAGATATGGAAGATATTTTAAATCCCAATCAAACGTTGTAAGTTGAAATCTACAATGTCTGAGATTAAAAAAAAAAGTAACGGATATAATCAACAGCAGATTAGACACTGCAGAAGAAAAGGTTAGTGGACTTGAAGGCACAGTAATAGACACTACCTGAAAATAAAGAAAACAGATTTTTAAAAAAGAACAGAGCATCAGTGGTATGATCTCAAGAAGCTTAAATGATGTATAACTGGAGTTCCAGTAGGAGAGAAGAGAGGGGAAACAGAAAAAAAATATTTGAAGATATAATGGCTGAAAATGTCCCAAGTTTGAGGAAAACTATAAACCCACAGATCCAAGAATTTCAGTAACACCAAACACACAAAAACATGGAGACAATTATACCAAAGAACACCATGGGCAAATTGCTCGAAGCCACTGATAAAGAGAAAACTAAAAGGACACAGAGACCAAAGATATTACATTCTGAGGAACTGAGATGGGATGACGGCAAATTTCTCATCAGACACAAACCAATTAGGAAGACGGCGCAGCAACATCTTTAAAGTACTGAAAGAAAAAACTACCAACTTAGAATTCTGTATGTGGTAGAAATATCTTTCAAAAATGAGGGTGAAGTAAAGACTTACAAAAGGTCAAAATTTTTATCACCAGTAGGTTTGTCCTATAAGAAATGTTAAAGGAATTCCTTCAGGAAGAAAACCAAAATATAAAACCAGATGGAAATACGAATCTACACAAAAGAATGAAGTGCACTGGAAATGGTAACTCTGTGGGCAAACAGTAAGTTTTTGCTCTTGTTACTGAAACTTCTTTAAAAGATGACTGACTGTTTAAGCAGAAATAGTAATAATATAGTATGGTTTACAGCATATATCAAGGTAAACTGTAGGACAAGAGCAGAAAAGCAGAGAGGAGAGGGATGGAAGTGTATATTGTAAGGTTCTTACATGCACAGTGGTATGGTACCACCTGATGACAGACTGTACAATTTGAGATGCACATTCTAAATCATAAAGCAAAAAACAAAGTTACAGGTAAGTCAACGAAGGAAATAACATAAAATCATAAAAAATATCTTACTAAACCAAAAAGAAGTAAATAAAAGAAATAAAAAACAAAAAGCAATATGATAGACTTTAATCTAATTATATTAACAGTCACATTAAAAGTAAATAGACTAAATACTCTAATGAAAAGGCAGAGATTGTCAGACTGAGTAACAAAAAAACCCCAATTATAGACTGTCTACAAGAAACTCACTTTAATACAAAGATACAAATAGATTAAAAGTAAAAAGGTGAAATAAGATATACAATGCTGACACTAATCCAAAGAAAGCTAAGGTGGCTATACTAATATCAGACAAAATAGATTTCAGAATGGAGAATGTTACCAGGGATGTAAAAGGTGATTTCATAATGACAGAGGAGTCATTTAATCAAGACGACATACAATTCATAAATGTATATGCACATAAGAGTTTCACAGTACATGAAACAAAAACTTATAGAAGTTTTTGCAAGGAGTTTTTGCAAGTTGTTTGCAAGGAGAAAAGACAAATCTACAATTATATTCAGAGGTTTCAATACCATCTCACAAAAACCGTTACAACATTAAAAATATTATAGGACATGAAAAAAATTGTTAAGGATACAGAAGATATACACCAAACTATCAACCAACTTGACTTAACTGACACTTATAGAACACTTCACTCAACAGCAGAATACACATTTTCCAAGACTAACCATATTTTGAGTCATAAAAGAAGTCATCTCATAGGAAAAACAGTATGGAGGTTCCTCAAAAAAATTAAAAACACCATATGATCTGGCAACCCTACTTCTGGACATTTATCAAAAAGAATTGAAATCAACATCTCAAAGAGATATTTAGCATGTCCATGTTCACTGCAGCACTATGCACAATGGCCAAGATGTAGAAACAACCTAAATGTCCATTTCAAATGAATGGATAGAGAAAATGTGGTATATTCAAACAATGAATACCATTCAGTCCTTAAAAGAAGGAAATTTTCGCAATATGCAACAACATGGAGGGGCATTGAGGACATTATGCTAAGCAAAATATGCAAGATAATGAAAGACGAGTACTGCATGATTCCATTTATACGAGGTATCTAAAATAATCAAATTCACAAAACGAAGACTGGAATGCTAACTACCAGGGGCTGTGGAGAGGAGGAAATGGAGAGTTATTCATCAGCAGAGACCCGCTGTACAACACTGTACCTACAGTCAACAATAACTGATTGTACACCTATGATTTGTTAAGAGGACAGATCTCATGTTAAGCATTCTTACTACAATAAAATTTTAAAAATAAATTAAATTAAATTTTAGAAAAAGAAAAAAGTGTCAGTAAACTTCAAAGGATTCAAGTCACACCAAGTGTGTTCTTGGACCACAGTGTAATTAAACTAGAAAGCAGTAACAAAGATCTCTAGAAAATCCCCAAATATCTGGAAACTAAATAACACACTTCTAAATAACAAATGCATCCAAGAAAAAATCAACTGGAAAATTATAAAGCATTTTGAACTGAAAAAATAAAAACCAAAACATTACATTCACTAAAGAAGAAATGTATAGCGGTCAGTGCCTACGTTAGAAAACATGAAAGGCCTCCACCTAGTGACCTCAGAATCCACCTTCAGTCACAAGAAACAAAAGAACCAGTGAACCCAACATGAGAAGAAAAAGGGAAATAAAGAAGATGAGAGTGAAAATTATTGACAAAGTAAATAGAAAAGCAATAGAGAAAAATCAGTGAAACTTAGAAAGACATCACATGTACATAGATCAGAGACTTAATATTGTTAAGATATTAAGAGATAATATTCCTCAAATTAATCTATAGATTCAATTCAGAATTCCAGCTGACTTCTTTGCAGAAATTGACAAGCTGATCCTAAAATTCCTATGGAAATTCAAGGAACCCAGAATAGCAAAAACGATGTTGAAAAAGAACAAAGTTGGGGGACTCTCACTTCCAGTTTTCAAAACTTACTATAAAGCTACAGTAATCAAGACAGTATGGTACTGATATAAGGACAGACATACTGATCAATGGAACAGAACTGAGAATCCAGGAAAGAACCCTCACATTTGCAGTGGGTTGGTTTTCAGCAAAGGTGCCAAGACAACTAAATGGGGGGAAAGAATAGTCTTTTCAACAAATGGTGCTTGGACAGCTTAATACCTACACGCAAATGAATGAAGTTGGAACCTTACCTCACACCATATATAAAAATTAACTTGAAATGGAACGTAGATCTAAATGTAAAAGCTAAAACTATGACTTTTAGGAAAAATACTGGGGTATGAAATAGAATAATTTTGAAAATCATGTATCCAATAAGGGACTGGTATTAAAATATACAAAGAACTATTACAACTTAATAATAAAAAGACAACCACCCAATTTAAAAATGCGCAAAGGATCTGACAGACATTTCTCCAAAGATATACAAATAGCCAAAGAAACACATGAAAAGATGCTCAACATCATTAGTTATCAAGAAAATGCAAATCAAAACTACAAAGAGGTATTACTTCATATCCACTTAGAATGGTTACAATTTAGAAAGCAGACTAAGTGTTGGTGATGATGCAGAGAAACTGAAACCCTCATACACTGCCGGTGGGAATGTAAAATGTGGCAGCCACTTTGGAAAACAATTTAGCAGTTCCTCAAATGGTTAGAGAGTTACCATATGACCCAGAATTTCCACCACTAGGTATATACCCAAGAGAAATAAAAATATATGTCTATACAAAAACTTGAACATGTTCATAAAAGCATTATTTATAATAGCCAAAAAGCCAAATTGTACACTTTAAGTACTTGTAGTTTGTTATACCCCAATAATGTTAAAAAATAAATAAAAAGAAAGAAAAATTATAGGCAAAAAACCCTGCAATAGCCAATCAATTAATGTATCCTTCTATTTTATTTCTAAAGGACATTGACAAAGAATGGAAAGAAATTACAACACAGGAAATGGCCACTTATCCCTAGGAACCAAAAGCTGGGAAAGGGGATCTTGGATCACCTCAGATTAAACCAGAAAAAAATATCAATTCAACGTGAGCCCAGGTATGCTCTGCCTAGAGAACTTGCTCTTTACAGAGCTTTTATGGAAGGAGAGTCTTCAGGGAGATGAAAGGCTGAGTAGCCATGAATCTTCAGGTGTTCTAGGCAGAAACTTCTATTCTTAAAGGAAAGGTGAGTGTGGTGGGCAGGGACTGAAAGGAGCCAGGCACTGGATGCCCCGAGTCACGGGGTCAACCTAGGCAAGGACCTCACGTCTCTTCTTCCAGAGCCTAGAACAGTTCCTGATACACAATAGATGCTCAAAAAACGGCGACCCAACGGAAACGATAATCACTACTGATATTTAACTGCTACACGTGTTACCACATTAGCCAACCTTACCATGATCAGGACACTAACAAGATTACAGGAGAGGCACCTGACTCTGGTTCATGAGACTCACTCATCCCAGAGATGGGTTCTGGTGGCTGTAGCTCCTAACTCCACGGCTGGTTTTAATGCACAGGGTGTAAGGCCACTAGGCTGTCCTACCTAGAGGTAGGAAAGGAGCTGCACTTCCTGAGTGACCAAATTCTGAAGGGGGGGTGTGTGTGTGAGAGAGAATGGAAAACTTGGGACAAGAGCTTGGCTACTTAATTGAACTCAATCTGGATTATTAGATCAAAGACTAGGACACAATACAACATAAACAAGAACTTTATCAAATTAGGAGGCTATATACACCACAGCAATAAGATACCACCTCATCCTTCTTTGGTCACAATCAGGAAGTGTTGTAGCCTCAACCTGGGTGTTTAATTTCAGCAATTCCAGTCTGAAAGATCACTCAAGGTCTCTTCCATTAAGCCCTTCCTGTTCCCTCTGATCAATAGTGACCTCCGGCTCCCCACCCCTGACAGCCCATGGCATCACACTTTTCATCATTTTATGGCCAATTTAGGACTTCGTTTTGAAGTCCCATGTTTTAGTTCCACAAGCCCCCCATGGGAAGCTGTATAGCCCAGTGGTTAAGAACACAGGCTCTGGAGGCAGACAGTGGGGTTTAAGACCTACTGCCACCACTTGCTAGCTGTATACCCTTAGGCCAGTTGATTAACCTCTCTGTACCTGAGTTTCCTCATTGGTAATACGGGTATAATAACGGATTGTTGTGAAACTGATAACCCACATGGTAGCCGCTCAAGGACTGGCAGTATCTGCCACATCTCTGCTAAATGTCTCTAAGACACACAACTCAGTGTGGCCTAACAGGAATTCCTCATTTTCTCCTGCAGTCACACGTCAATCTTTCCTCAATGACAGCACCACTGCATATCTGGGTGCTCAAGTCACAACCCTGGGAGTCACCTGGACTCCTCCCTTTATATTTCCTTCCACATCCACTCCACCAGCAAGACCTGACAGTTCTTCCTCCAAAATATACAGCCAAGTCTGTGTACTGTCACCATCTCACTCCCCTCTGTCTGAACCTCTGTCGCCTCTCACGATCTATTTATTCCTGGCCTCCCCTCTGACCACTATCCCTTTCATTTCCCACAAAGCTGCTCTGTGGAAAGAGTTAGCTCTTTAAATGTCAGTATGATCGTGTCATTCTACTATTTACTTCCCACTGTCTGGAGGACAACACCCAGGGAGTGGTGAAGCCACGGACAAAAGGAAACTGAGTCCTTGGATGTCTTTGATCTGGGTACCACCAGTCCCATACTTATATTTAGCGGCTCTGTGTTCCACGGCCCTGGGCTCACCTCCATACTGTAATGTACGGGAGAATCAAACTTCCATCCGGTTTGAGCCAATGTGGTTTGAAGTCCCTCTGTTACACAAGCTTAACCTATGCCCTGTAATATGGCACAAGGGAGTGGGGCGCCACTGTGACAGAACATAAGTGATACTGGCTCGTGGTCAGGCAGTGGGTGGTGAGGAAACATGCTGCAGAGTAGAAAGCTCGTCACTCCTGCTACGCTGTGCAAAACATGAGAAAAACGTTGCCTGCATTAACTCAGAAGGCACACCCCGTGCTTACGGAGCCCGTAGGTCCAGAAGAAGCGGACAAACAATTAAGAAGCACGGTATGGTAGCAGATCCTTGCTGCTCTTAGAAGGAAATAAACGAGATGAAGTGAGAAACAGCAATTCGCAGGCAGAGGTGTTACACAAGAGCGCAGCTCAGAGGCCCTGCACTCCTGCTCCAGTCCCACAGGACTTCTTTCAGTTCCCTAAAAGCCTACGCGCTTCCTACCCACACTGTTTCCCCTTCAAGCCTCACACAGACCCGATTACCCTCCCACCCCAGCTTGATTAGGCCCTGGCCCCCCTTACTGATCACCTCTTACCCTGCTCTCTCACAGCAAAGGACTGGCGTGTCTACTCACCTGGCACCCATACCACACCCAGTCCAGCGCCTGCACGTGGAGGCGTGACTTAGGAACAGCGGCGTGCAGAACGCAGGACACCCCCCTGACCTAGACATCGAGACCCTGCAGGGAGCCCCGCGCACATCTGAGGGACCCTACGTCTCCAGTGCTCCTGAGCGCCCGGGTTCGCATCTCTGCGCAGGCGCGGTCTGAGGGGCGGCCCCGCCCACTACGCTCCGCCCCAGCAGGTGCGCGTGGCCCGCTCCGGCCGGGCCTCCTCCCAGGCAGGGCGCCAGAAGACGCGAGGCCCAGTGGTGGCCCGCCGAGAGCCGCCGCCTTCCCATTCCTAAGGCCCAGGCCCCGGGGGACTCACCGCGTCCCCCGGAACCTGCAGCTCCTCTGGCCTCCGCCGTCGCCACCGGCCCAGCGCCAGGGGGTCCATGCGGGCCCAGGCCCGAGGCCGCCCAGCCTCTCATGCCCACAGGCTGCAAGGTGCCGCCGCCGGGCCACGCCGCCGCGACCACGCCCTCTTCACCCACGTGCCCCGAGGGAGCCAATGAGGGGCTGGGGGCGGGGCGCCGCAAGGAACCCTTGAGACCCGGCGGGCCCAGGCGACAGGCCTGAGTAGCGGAGGCCAGAGCCTTGAGGAGACGAGGGGACGTTTGCCTCAGGTCATTGATTCGGGAAGAGGGCTGAACGTCACTTCTCCGATCACTGAGTCGGCCGTGGGGCTCCAAAGAACCTACTCTTAGGGTTTCGTCACGATTCGACTACAGACCCTGGACCGGCTGGAGGAGCGCCCGCCTCCTTTCTTGTGATTGGTCTCCGAGCCCAGTCTGCGGCCGTCTTCCTGTGGCTGGTTGGCTGATAGAAGGCGCAGCGGGCCTTATCAGCTGGGAGAAGCTCTGGCGTCTCTGGGAGATGTAGTCCCGGGGATGCAGCTTCAACTTCCGGGCGGGAGTGGGCCCCCGGTTGCTGCGAGACCGCGCAGTGGCCTCCTGCCGAGTTTGCTCGTTGTACGGTAGCTTCTCGTCTGGAGGCCCCGGGAGCACCCGTTTCTCTGAGGCAGCAGGCCTGAGCTGCCGGGGCCTTTGGGCTGTGCGGAAGGGGAAACCGAGGCCTTGCTGTCCGCGCCGTCGTGGGGTGGGATTCCCTCTGTGAGCAGTCCCCAAACCGTGGGCATCGCACCCCCGACCCAGTGCTGTGCGGAGCTGCACTGCCCTCATCTCAGGGAGCCGAGGGACCTGTCCAGGCTGGAGCGTGCTCAGGCTCGGCCGGCCCCAGTACCCCACCGCGGAGCCGCACCGGCTTCTGCACCAAAGCGCCGAGCCCGAGGTCCTTTCTGGTTAACTAAAATTAGTATAAGCCAGTCCTTTGACGGTGATTGGCTAGTGGGTCTGTTAGGGGCATGGCTGGCTCTGGGACAGATGTTCCTTACTGTTTAAAAAAGGGGCTGGATGGTTGGGGGCTTAGTTCCTTCCTGCTGTTGTTGCCAGTGGAAGCTCCCTGGAGCTGCTGCAGCCTTCTTATCACCATGAGGGTAGCTGGTTGGAAACTGAGTGAAAAGTAGGAAGGCATCCAGGCTCTAACAATGTGAGCTTCTGAACCAACCCCAAACCAGCTGACCACCAATCTCCAGACGTCTTGTCTTGTCTCTGTTATTTGAGTCACTGTAAATTTACCATTTTGCTTCAATTGGAGGCATCTTTTGTCACAAAGACTTGTCCTTACCCGTTGTGGTGAAAAGCATGACTCCCTACTCAGCTGGGCTACTTTCTGCAGGATATTCAGCAAATTAAGTAGCTAATCACATCAGTTTTCTCATTTATAAAAGATGATGACTCTTCTGGTATTGGGAGGATTAAATGTAAAGTGCTTAGAACAATGCCTGACACAAACTAAGTGCTCAATTCTACTACTAGTACTTCTAGGACTACTAGTTAATCCTGTATCAAAAACCTTGGGACCTTCCAGTTACAAGGTGATTAAGTTCTGGGTGTGTAATATACAGCATGGTGATTATAGTTAGCAATCCTGTTTTCTTTATATATTTGAAAGATGATCAGAGAGTAGATTTTAAAAGTTCTCACACAACACACACACACACAAAACGTAACTATGTGATGGATGTGTTAACTTACCTGACTGTAGTAATCATTTTGCAGTATATACATATATCAGATCATTACATTGTACACAGTAAACCTAAATGACAGATGTCAGTTATAGCTCAATAAAGATGGGGGTGGGGGACCTTGGGGCCAGATGTTTTGGAATTCAAAATTTTTTGGATTCTGTGTTAAAGGGCAGTATGCATACTGCATGAAACACCTTCAGCGGGATCTGGAACAGCATAAATCAAAGACAATATTTCTGCAGCAAAAATGTGTGAATATTCACAAATATTAACCCGAAGTGTGATATATAAAGGCTATAGTCTTATGTTAGTTCCAATGAGTTTGCTCCAAACTTAGGGGGAAACTTCTAAGTTTTAGAACTTTTTGCATTTCAGAATTGAAAATAAAGTACTGCTGTGGACCTGTATTACTACCTCTACTTTAAAAACTTTGCATGTATGTGTCTTGCAGTTGAGATTAAATGACCCGCTTTGTCGTCCAGTTTCAATTTCACTGTTCTTTGCACCTAAGGCTGCTTTTTCAGATGCTTGAGCCAACTGTTTGGGTAATGGGGGTACAAACGCTTGG
This sequence comes from Globicephala melas, assembly GCF_963455315.2. Taxonomy (NCBI): domain Eukaryota; kingdom Metazoa; phylum Chordata; class Mammalia; order Artiodactyla; family Delphinidae; genus Globicephala; species Globicephala melas. The sequence goes on along the minus strand of NC_083329.1, from coordinate 2,506,121 downwards.
TCCCTGAAGTAGTGACAGATGGTCTCCTTGACCAAACTACTCAGGTTCCTCTGAAATCTCTTATCAACTAGGCTCTGACCTTTGGGCTCCCGTGTTCATCCCTGCATTTTCCAGTTTCAGCAAGAATCTTGCTAAGGCAACTTAGCCAGAAGCCCCCAGCCTTGGTTTCTGATTGGGCTTCTCATCCAACATCCCCCAGGGGTTGTCTGGTCATGGTGGCCTGCTTTCAGCAAGAATGCTGCTAGGTTAGTTTAGCTAGAATCTCTTCTTACCCTTGATGTTTCCTCGTAGAAATTTTCCATCCACTGACCCCACTCCCCCACCCCGCCATGCTCCTTGGCTATAAGTTACCACTTTCCCTTGTATTTAGAGTTGAGCCCAATCTCTCCACTCCTGCAAAAGCCCATTTCAGTAGTCACTATACCTGTCACAGTGGGGTCCCCCTGAGTAAAGTCTGCCTTATCATTCTTTAACAAGTGTCATGATTACTTTTTTCTTTAACACAATTGGTATATTTAGAAGGACGCAGTTTAGCTTATCACACTATTTACCACACATCAGTCATTTGGGTACCAACCGAAAGATGTATACTAAACCTCTTCTATTATTTACCTAGTATATTTAAATTCTTAATATCTTAAAATTTAAGACTTTAAAAATAATACAAAATATCTATAAAGTGATAGTTTAAAGGACTTGTTATTCTAATACGTTAAATACATTAACAGAAGAAAACAGGAGGAAGCTTCATGACATTGGATTCTTGCATATGATGCCAAAAACAGTCAACAAAAGAAAAATTAGATAAACTGAACTGTATAAAAATGTAAAACCTTTGTGCATCAAAGGACACTATTAACACAGTGAAATGCAACCCAAGAAATGGAGTAAATATTTGCAAATTATATATCTGATAAGGAGTTAACATCCACAACACATAAAGAACACCTACAGGGGCTTCCCTGGAGGCGCAGTGGATAAGAATTTGCCTGCCAATGCAGGGGACACGGGTTTGGTCCCTGGTCCGGGAAGATTCCACATGCCACAGAGCAACTAAGCCCGTGCACCGCAACTACTGACGCCCACATGCCTAGAGCTTGTGTGCTACAACAAAAGAAGCCACCGCGATGAGAAGCCCACACACTGCAACGAAGAGTAGCCCCTGCTCGCCACAGCTAGAGAAAGCCCGTGTGCAGCAGCGAAGACCCAGCATAGCCAAAAATAGATAAATAAAATTTTAGTAAAAAAAAGAACACCTACAACTCAACAACAAAAAACAAACAACTTGTTTAAAAAACAAAGGACTGGAATAGACGTTTCTCCAAAGATGACATACAAATGGCCATGAAAAGGTGCCCAGCATCACTAATCATTAGGGAAATGCAAATCAGAATCAAATGAGAGAGACTTCTCTGGTGGTGCTGCTATTAAGAATCTGCCTGCCAATGCAGGGGACACAGGTTCAAGCCCTGGTCTGGGAAGATCCCACATGCTGCAACTAAGCCTGCGAGCCACAACTACTGAAGCCTGCGTGCCTAGAGCCCGTGCTCTGCAACAAGAGGAGCCAACGAGAGAAGCCATCAAAATGAGAAGCCTGTGCACCGCAACGAAGAGTAGCCCCTGCTCACTGCAACTAGAGAAAGCCTGTGTGCAGCAACAAAGACCCAAGGCAGCCAAAAATAAAAATAAACAAATTGATTAATTTAAAAAAATTCTTTAAAAAAAAATTCTTTAAAAACCAAATGAAATGCCTCTTCATATCCATTAGGACAGGGGTCCCCAACTTTTGTGGCACCAGGGACCGGTTTCATGGAACACAATTTTTCCATGGACCAGGGAGGTGGGGGATGGTTTGGGGATGATTCAAGCACATTACATTTATTATGCACTTTATTTATATTTTCATTACATTGTAATATATAATGAAATAATTATACAACTCACCATAATGCAGAATCAGTGGGAACCCTTAGCTTGTTGTCCTGCAATTAGATGGTCCCATCTGGGGGTGATGGGAGGCAGTGACACCCAAAGTGTGTTGCTTATATCCAGTCTACTCTGTAAGATGCGGCTTAACTGTCACTTGCCGCTCACTGATAGGGTTTTGATATGAGTCTGCAAGCAGTTGATTTATTATGGTGTCTGTGCAGTCAAACCTCTCCGCTAATGGTGATCTGTATTTGCATCCGCTCCCCAGTGCTAGCATCACCGCCTCAGCTCCACCTCAGATCATCAGGCATTAGATGCTCATGAGGAGCGTGCAACCTAGATGCCTTGCACGTGCAGTCCACAGTAGTGTTCGAGCTCCTACTCCTTCGAGAATCTACTGCTGCCGCTGATCTGACAAAAGGTGGAGCTCAGGAGGTAATGCAAGCGATGGGGAGCGGCTGTAGATACAGAGGAAGCTTCGCTCACTTGTCCACCGCTCCCCTCCTGCTGTGTGGCCCGGTTCCTAACAGGCCACGGACCAGCACCGGTCCATGACTTGGGGATTGGGGACCCCTGCATTAGGAGGGCTATTATAACACAAACAAACAAACAAGTGTTAGCTAGGATGTGGGGGAACTGGGACCCCTGTTCGAGGGGAGAAGGCAAGAAGGTAAAATGGTGCAGCCACTATTAAAAACTGTATGGTATTTCCTCAAAAAGTTAAACATAAAATTATGATATGATCCTGCAATTCCACTTTTGAGTATACACACTAAATAATGGAAAGAAGGGATTTGACCACCTATGTTCATAGCAGTACTATTCACAGTGGCCAAAAGGTGGAAACAACCCAAGTGACCATAGATGGGTGAATGGATAAGCAAAATGCAGTCCATCCATACAATGGGATATTATTCAGTCTTTAAAAGAAAGGAAATTCTGACACAGGTTACAACGTGGATGAACCCTGAGGACATTATGTGAAATGAAATAAGTGGGTCACAGAAGGACAGGTACAATACAATTCCACTTCTATTAAATAGCAGAGTAGTCAGACTTACAGACAGACAGCTGCAGGGTGGCTCCTGGGGGCTGGGGGAGGGGACAGAGTAGTCAGACTCACAGACAGGCAGCAGCAGGGGCTGAGGGAGGGGAATGAAGAGTTGGTGTTTAAGCGGGGCAGAGTTTCAATTAGGAAGATGAACAGAGTTCTGGACACCGGTGGTGGTGATGGTTGCACAGCAATGTGACTGTGCTTAATGCCACTGCACTGTACAGTTAAAAATGATTAAAATGGTCATCTTATGTTCTGTGTATTTTACCACAATAAAAATAAATAAAAGTTAACTATTAAAAGAAAAGTTGTTTCTCTGTGCACCACTTCCAGTCACCTTGCACACCACCTACAGGGAAAGCGGCTCTCAGAGGAAGGTACCTGAGCTCCGATTCCACCTGGTCAATTTCCAGCACCTGGGCAAGCTGCTTTGATTCCTCAGCTTTAAATATATATATATAAACGGTGCCTCCTACAGTGGAGTGCTCCGAGTTTACAGTGAGACACCGTCTGTATAGTGCCCAGCGTGATGCGTGGTACTTGGCAAGCCCGCAGTTCACTGTAGCTGGAATGAGGAATCTCTAGTCTTTCCCAGCCGAGCACTGGACCGACCAATCGGAGTCCAGGAAGTTTGTGGAGAGGTTTTGTTCGCTTAACAAGTGAGGTGTGCTGGGGGGAGTGTTCATTCCTGACCCTCAGTTTCCTCATCTGTAAAATAGGAATAAAGCCTTCCAGGGAAGTCAGAGCTTCATGGAGTAGCTGGGGGTTGTCTTTAATAACATGCGCAGCTCCGCTTCCCTCAGATGGGTTGTGCCCATGCGCATGTGTCTTGCGCGTCTGTGTCTGTGTATGTGTTGTGAGGAGGGGGCCAGAAACAGTTTTGATTCAACTGTTGCAAGGTCATTACTTCTACTCTTCCATTGACTTAACCTTCCTCCTTTAAATCTTTAGTGACCTCTCTAAAAGATGACTACCTCTGCTTATCTTGTTGGCATGTAACAGAGAATATATATAGTGTATCTATATACATGCATATCTCCAGAAACACATAGCCTGGCACATAATAAGTGTTTAATAAATGCTCTTTCCCTTCCTTCTTGCCCTCTTATTTTAAAAAAATTCCCAGAACTACTTTGGGCACTAGAATAGGTTATTTTTTTCCTTTGAAATTCACAGTTTCTTTAGACATTATATGACAATGTCGGTTATCGTCTTTGCCTGGAAACACTTCTCCCTAAACTGCAACAGCTCTCCTTCTTGTTTTTCAGAGGCCGAGGGAACTGTCCCTCCGGAGAGAAGCCGAGCCCACCCCGCCCCCACCCCATCTGCCTGATTCCGGTCCCTCAGGGCACTCATGCCTTGATGGTGGGAAGCTTTCTTTTTTTATCCATTGATGTTCCATATCCCCTCCAGGAGGACTGTTCTCCACTGGGCAGATGCAGGCCTGCAGTTGGCACTCAGGAAATAACCATACACTGGGCGTTAACAGACTTTAGTGGTCAATTTTGCAACATTGATCTCACTTCATCCTCCCAGCAACACAGCAGGGCTTGGGCTGTCTTCATGTTCAGATAAAGGAACAGAGAAACATCAGGCTCAGAGATGTTGCCTGCAGTGCCCAGGGCTGCAAAAGGTTGAAGGGCAGACCTGGATTCAGACACAACTCTGTCCGGATTTCTTACCCTTTTGCACGCCTTGCCTTTGGTTCTGGTGGAAAGCCTCCTTGTTAAGCTGCAAACCTCGTGAGTTTGATCAAACAAACAAACAACAGTTCAACAAACAAAATGGCTCTGCTAGTTGCCCCAAGGGCCTTAATTTCACCACACAATTTTCCAGACGCTGCTGGCAGGTACAGAGTCCCAGTCGGCTTCCTCAAGGTGAGCCTCTGCTGCACCCGGACATGAATAATCTTTATTCTGATCACCCACCTTTGCATTCGAAGTGGTTCATGAACGGGAGTGTGTGGCCAAGGGCTTCTCCTCTTGAGAATCTGTGTCCCCAGCGCCCAGCACAGGCGGGACCCAGCGTGAGTACTCAGAGCTAGGCCAATGAATGAATGAGTTCAGCAGAGGTAGCTGTGTGGCATCAGCTCCAGCCACAGCCCAGGGAGGCCTCAAGACAGGTGCCCCTGCCCTCCTGGCCCCTCTGGGCTGTTTTTAGCTAAAGACATCTAACATCGCTGGGATTTTAAATGGGACAAGGAAGAACAGAGTGCACAAGCCGTGCACTAGTCCACCTCTTGTCTCGGTGATTACATCTTATGCTTCTGGGCCACAGTCAAAGTGTTACTGAAGAGTGGCTGGTCAGGACTGCCTGCAGGTCCCCACGCTCTGCCTGCATCTTCTGCCTTGGTCTTCAGCTCAACAGTACACAGGTGACTTGAGGGCCCACGCGCCGTGGACAGCTGCTCCATCCCAAGACGGGTAATCTGAAGGATGCCTGTCTCTCCAGAAAGTCAGCGCATGTTCATCTTCCTAAGGGTCATGGTTTTGTTCCCACGTCATTTTAACTCAGGTTATTACTTTTTTTATGGCAAGACTCAGTATAAGATTTTTCTAAATGCAATCCTTATAATGATCCAGGAATATTTCATTAAGGCAAATAAGAATAACAATAATAATAACCCATCATTTTCAACTTTCAAAATAATATCTCTACATGGAGACCTTTGTGATCTGAGCCATTTCCCTATATTATTTCCTGACATTGTAAATATGCTCTTCAGGGATGATCAAAAATAGATAATTATTTGAAAGACGTTATGACCAGTGCAAGTCAGAGATTTGTATGATACAGTATAACATATGTGCCCCCGTCCATCCCATAATGGAACTGTAAACACTTGCTTTACGCCGCAGGCCAGGATTTTATAGTCTGCTAAACAGGTGCCGTAGAAAAATTGAAATATTAATAAACCACAAACGCGCCTTCTAAAAGCAATAGCTTTAGGTTCGAACAGAAAGTAGTAACTGTATTTCATTTTAACCTACCCCTGCTTCTAATCGCTGGGTAATGATTGTTAAGTGCCAGACACCAGTGTACTTCCTATGAGACACTATGTTTCCACAATAGGTTAAAATTTTAGCATGATGTTTTATATTTCATCCTAAGATTTTTTTATTTGCAAGTATATGAAGTCACACTGGCTATGTTTGAGAATCCATTTTTGGCATGTATTTTCATGTAAATTATAAGGTGTTTTTGCCCCTCAGCTCTCACAATATAGTAAGGAGAAACCCCCAGGATGTGGAAATATGACTGAGGCCGCGTTAGTATGTGGGTTGGAAATAATGATTATAAATGACTCGGTAGGTAGAGAAAATAAGGGGAGAAGACTTACTGGGGAGAAGTAAAAAAGCTTGCTCTCTTTATGCACAGCTGGAAGAAAGCACCATGAAAGATGTATTACTAGTCACCTTCTTTTTATTTCTAAGGGGTTTTTATTAACCCCTTTTTATCTATCAAAATAAACTGATTGCCAGCAGATGCCATATTTTCTGACTATTTGAAATTATAAAACGAAAGCAAAGGCACACAAACTCACATACTATATCTTCCGGTAAATAAGAGACAAACCCCTCCAAAGAGATTGCTAAATAGTGTTAAAGATTTTTATAGCCATCCCTTAAAACAGAACATTTCATTTAAGGATCGGAGCAGGCCTCGGGATTCCTCAGAATGTGGCTCCCCCCTGCTGTGTTAGTGGACAGGAATTCCAGAACACTGTTATTAATATTTATGTCCCATCATAAAAGGACATATATCTGTAGGGTAAATACAGTTATGCCCGATAATAACTCTGTCCTGAGTAAGGAATGATATAATAACCTGATTCAATGGGAGAAAAAAAAACAGGGCCCAGAATCCATGTGAAGTGTACCCAGTCATTTCTAGCTGTGATGCAGTGACAGAGAACATGCGGAAACCAGAGAAGCAGCATTTCATCCAAGTGGGCGAGAGCATCTTCCTGGTCCTTACCCGTTGGGGAGAAAGGCCTGAGAGTTTGGGGCAATAGGAATAAACACAGCAGTTTAGGAGCTGGGGCCTCCCGTGTAGAGGGGCTGGGGGTGTGAGGGTAGCAGGCTGAGACTGAAGACCTACCTGACGCCCCGGGAGCTTTGCCTCTTCCATCTCAGCCCTCAGGGCAGCCGCAGCCTGACTTCTGACGGCTCAGTGCCTGGCAGAGCTGGTGTGTCGTGTCCGTGCAGAATCGGCCAGACGTGTTGCTTTCTCCTTCAGGTCCACGCCATAAAGGGTTAGCCAGTTTAGGGTCCCCCACTTCTGCCTCTTATCATAGGAAGGAGACTTTCCCCCTCTGTATCTCCTGTTATTCATTTCTTAGTTCAACAGATATGAACTGAGAAAAGAATGTATGTCATAGCTGGAAGGTCTAAAGGTCATGTTGGCATCGACATTTTTACATGAGATATTTGTTCTGATTAAAATAGTGAAGTGTATTTCATACAAATGAGCAAATAATAGATACTAACTTAAACTTAGGCTAATGGAGTCACCACCAAGTTTTTGCTTTACTCTGGTGAAGAGACACAACCATGGAGGTTTAGTTACTTCATCAAGAGAACATGAAAGACTGACCCATTTATTTTATATACGTACTACAGGGCAATAGCGCCTATGCATCATCTAAAAATCAGTGGTTTGCTTTTTTCCTTTCTTGTTTGGTTCTAGAGGAAAGAATTTAAAGTTGGCAAGGAAGGGACAGCTCTGCTCACGGTGTTTGCTGGACACTCCAGACATCCACTCTGTGACATGACATCTCCAGGCAAAAGCAGCCTGTGAGAGTGCCAAGGTCAGCGGGACAGAGGACCTGTGAACTCAAAAGCCTAGGTGGAAGGATTCTCTTTGAGACGTGACATCTTGGAGCCACACGGCCCAAAGGAGCTTGCCTGGTTAGAACTTCTTAGTTCTCTTAAGAATTACCCCTCATTTTACAAGTGATCTTGTTTGTGACACCAAGGCAAACTCATTTGTATCCTCAGTTTCTCAAATTTGAAACAAGAATTACAAATACAAGCAGAAAATTGACTCCAAATGGACCTGGAGAATAAATACATAGACACACACGCGCGCACACACACACACACACACACAAAACGCTGTTTATATGTAAAACGTTTGACTCAAGACAACACACAGCTGCATACAAACATACACAGTGACTATGTACACTCGTGATCAGCAAAGTGCCATGGAATCTTCTTCCGGGTGATCACATGGAAAACTGAAACTTCAGGTAGGCAAAGATGTATGTGGCAGTGTATGTGTAAGTTTTTCCTTCTCTCTCTCTGCACATGACCCTTCCCTCCAACCCCATACTAGCGGCTTTCATATGTACAGCACAGACTTGGTACATCTTACAGGACCTCAAATACACTGCCAATCGAACTGAGAAGGCAGGAGGTGTTAAAAATTGGCAAGTCAGGGTAAAGCACGTTTTTGGTGGATCAGAAGAACCTCTATAGATAGAGCATCAGTTTGTGTTAATTCTGAATTGTGACGTCTCCAGGTTGAATAAAGAAACCACTCAACAAAGGATGCTCCTTCCCCAGCCTGAAGAAGCGGCTGGTGCCACCTACAGCCTGGAAACTGGCTCTACAATCCTCACCTGCCGCCCTGGCTGGTCTTCTGTGGAAGACACATTAGAATTGATGCAGGGGATGGAAAATGGGTAGTCAACTCTCAAGATGAATTTTCCCTGATAAATTGTCAACAACTAGAAACGTGTTTAAAAATTATTTTGACTAAAGAGCTTTTGAATATTGTAGCAATTAGATCAAGATTTGTGAACTACATTTTCTATAAATATATTTCTTCTAGAGAGCACCTTATGGGAGGTGGTCACATTTTTTTTTTTTGCCCTATAGCAACCCAAAAACGTTCAACTCAGTGCTAGATTGGGTTAGTGGGTACACGCTTATTCAAATTGTCTTATTTTAGGGGAAAAGAGATTACTGTGAAACCATCAGATAACATACACTTCTGAAAAGAAATGAAATGTATTTTTATCGGTGGAGCCAAGATGGAGTACGTCTTGAAATGTGTTTTACACATAAGCTTGCTCATAAATTGTCCATTCACTGCTTCGAAACCTTTTTTCACATGTGAGGAGCTGTCAGAGGTCCCTAACAAACACGAGTCTTATGTAGTTTACTGGATATGTAATTCTTCTTTTCTTTGAAAATAATTATTTTTCAAGCAAGTGCAGCAAAAATACAACCAATAAAAATCTCGCTATGGCAGCATAAACAACCTTTATAGCCAGCATATACATAGAGTTCTTCCAATAACAGCAGTTTCTGGTAAGGAAGGGAACAAAAAATTGGCCAGACATTGCCAAGGTCAAGTGCGGGGCTCCTAAGCGTTGACAGAGGAAACATCACAGCCCATTCCCACTTCCCTATCGCAGACTAGTTCTTGGTTATCAGGGTGATAGTTGTAGCATCCCAGTTGCCAGGGAGGCCCTTGGGCCAAGGAGAACAGGGCTGGTCACTTGGTTGGACCCAGTGTCCAGTTTATCTCAACGTGGTTTGTGAGACAACCTTCCCAAGCCCCATTCTTGGGGCCGCCAAAGCTGATGGACAGCGGGGTGAAATTCCCTGGAGGGCTCCCGAGGGGCAGAACACAGACTGTCCACTTCTTAGTTACCCCACTCTCGGTCCAGGCCGGTGGTCCCTCAGCAGGACTGTGCCAGGGTGGGTGGCAGGGCTAGGGCGGGCCGATGGGGGTCGACTTCCGAGAATGTGGTCCAGGGATTCTTCTCTGGGGTTCTGGTCAACCCGTTGGGGCTCCCGGGAGGGGCGTTTGTTTCGGCCCTTCCAGACCTGCGCCCAGCCGTGGTCACGTGGCCACGACCCCTGCTCCGGGCCACCACGTGGATGGAGCCCGCAGCATTGGGACCCGGGGCCACCCCAGCTCCGCGCGGACTCCTCCCCAGGAGCTCTGTGTCGGCAGGTTCTCAGCAGACGTGCGGGTGCTCATTTATGCCATTTATAGTAGCTCGAGAAGATGTTATCGCAGCTTGAGAACGGAAATTAAAATATGTATCCTTCAGGTGCAAATCTACTGTACTTACAGTTTTACTGTTTCTCAGCAGGGGGCTCCATTAATCTTGTAACAGTGAAATTCCTAAGGAAATTAATTCCCTCCAGTTGGGGTTATTCTCAACCGGCCTTCGGAGGCAGAGTGACTGGGATTTAGGAGTCTCTCTTAAAAGAGAGGGCGCACTGGCCATTTTCCTTGAGTAACAACACTTCTTAATGCCATGCTTTGCCCATTAAAAACCCTGTGTGTGTCTTGGCTCCTCAAGGGAGTGTTTACAAAAACCTAGCCAGGCGGGAATTCAATTCCAAATCCTCCCCTGTAACGACCAGGTGTTTTTCTCCACCTGGGTTATCTGTGCCCACCTAGTACTCAGCACTGTGCCCTGTTGGGGAGTAACACTGGGGCCCAGGAGGGAATGATGTGTCACCAAACGTGGGATGGCTAAAATATTTCCTCACCCATTCAGGAGCGGTGAAATGTTAGCTGTCGTTAAAAATAATTACACCTCAGCCACACAAACACATCCCTTTTGAACTGAGGTCCATTCACAGACACAGGGTGCGGCACCTTTGCCGCCAGGAAGGCCCCCTGCAGCCCTCTCTGAAGCTTGTGCTCTGCCAGGCCAGGACTTCAGCCGCCAGGACCCAGAGCCTCAGCTTCCCGGTCCCCACGGTCCCAGCCCCTGAGGTGCCACACAGCCTTCTCAGCAAAACCTAATTGCCCCATCCTTTGCAGGGCTGTGCTGCTTGGAGAGCTGTCCCTGGTTCCTGACCAAGTGGGCCGGAGAGCCCGGAGAGGCCCCTGCCCAGGGCCACGAAGTGTCACTGGGTTCCCTAGGGGGAGCCCTCTGCCCCAAGAGGGTATAGGATGTAGCTAAATGATGCTTATATATGGGTCAGCAGAATGTCAGTGTCTGGGATTAACCCACACTGGGGACAAAGGCCAAAATCAGCCCCAGCATCTTGCTTTCCTGTGGTTTTGAGTCTTCATGCACTAAGTTCTGTATGATAATGATGAGTTTTCCCCTCTGTGCCTGAACACGCTCAGAGAAACAGAGGACTGGGCTCTCCAAAGTATGAGCAGCGTGCAGGATGGGGTGCAGTGGGGGCAGGACAGGGAAGGCCATGGAATGAGTCCCGGCACTGCCCCTTCCCTGCTGTGGCTTTGGGCAATTTCCTTAGCTATAAAGTGGGGCAGGTGTAACTGAGCAGGGCCCTATGGGGCCTTCCCAGGACAGAACTGCACCCTGCCTCCCATGTCCTCTGCCTGACTCTTGTCTGCAGAAAAACTTTAGCCTCCTAGGCCTTGCCCGAGTTCCAAAGAATAAATTTAATCAGAGAAGTGAGAAAATGCAGAGAGAAAGGAAAATGGTCAAGCAAGACAAAATAATAGTTTAAACAAAGTCCAGGGCCTTTAGTTCCTCCTCAAGGGCTATAGATAATATTCTGAGCCATGTCTTTGGAGCTGTTTTGCAGATACTGAAGCCCCTGCCAGGTGGAAGAAGTTAACTGCATGCTGCCCACAAGCACGCAGAGCCCAGACCAGCTGGAACCAGAAGGTTGATGATGTTGACTCTCGATGACCTCACCACCAAGCAATCAGAAGTATGTCCACGAGCTGATCACGCACCCCACAACCCTCCTCCCTTACCTGTCTTTAAAAAGCTTTTCCTGAAAGCCTTCGGGGAGTTTGGGCCTTTTAAGCACTAGCTGCCTGGACTCCTTGCTTGGCTCCTGCAATGAATGCTGCACTTTCCTTCACCACAACCCGGGGTCAGTAGATTGGCTTTACTGTGGGTGGGTGAGAGGACCTAAGTTTGGTTTGGTAACACAGGCAGTGATGTCTTTGCATCATGATCTGGAAGCAGCAAGGACTTTGGAAAGCTGAAAAGCACTACATAGCTGTGTACACCCTTATCTACCTGTAACTCAGATGTGACAGCCCCCCAAAATGTGGCTTGGGCTCAGGGCTGAGTGGAATGGTCTTTGTTGTGAAATCAGAGCATTTTAAAGCTCAGAGATTCACTTGCTGAACATTAGGCCTGTTGATATCAATAGTGATAACAGCAAAAAGGGCAGGAGGCAGAACTGGAAAGATTTTTAGGGAGTTTTCCCAACTTTATTTTTAAGGTAGGGAGCATGCTCTCTAGCTGGTATATCCTGCTTTCAGCAAATTCCATTTAAAGAAGGAAAAATCAGGATTTTTAACAGTTACATTAGATGGGTGATTCTTGCATTTTTTGAAAAAGATTCACTATTGCACATTTCCCTAGTGCATTACAATTTCATTATTTTTAAATTACAAAGCCCATCCATGTTCTTTGAAAAAAATGCAAGTGAAATGTTTTTAGTATTGATGTGTAAGCTTCCTTCAAATTAGAGATATAATTCTTGTACAACATTTGGTGCAGATGTGTTTCCAAACATACTAACATTTCAATGAATGACTCCAAAGAAGTTTAAAAAACAAAAAAAGAGAAAGAAAAAATGCAGGTGACACTAGGAAGCATATAATGTAAAAGGTGTAGGTCCTCCCTTTAAAACTTCCCTATTTTCACTCTCTGGGCACAAGTTCTTCTAACACTTTGGAGAACATCCTTCTGAAGACCTTTTGCTATGCTACATTTAGCTATACGGAGTTACATGTTTTATTTACATATAATTCTGTTTAAAAATGGTCATCAGAGCATACATCTTGTTTTGCAACATGCTGTTTTCTCCCTTCCCGGTGCATTTTTTCATAGTAGTCTCTAGATTTTATTTACGGTTTTTTAAAAAACTAACCTTTTTATTTTAAAATGATTGTAGGGTCACATGCAGTCATAAGAAATAACAGAGAGAGATTCTGCCTATGCTTTTCCCCAAAGATAGCATCTTGAAACACTGTAGTACAATACCACAACTAGGATGATGATATTCATACGATCTGTCCATCTTCTTCCATTTCTCCAGTTTTACTTGTACTCTTTGTATTTTGTGCGTTTAGGTTTGTGTACCTACCACCAAAGTCAGGATACAAAACAGTTCCTCACCACTCTCTTATTGCATTTTAGATAATGGAATTTACCATCTTCAGGAACACCCACTTCTCAGGATGAGGCACATATGTAACTAAAGACCACTTTCAATCACTGGAGCAGAGTTGCCCAAGAGAAAATACAAAGTGAGCCACAAATGAAAGTCACCTATGTAATTTAAACATTTCTAGTAACCACATTTAAAAGGTAGAAAGAGGTAAATTTAATTTTAATAATATATTTCACAAAACCCAGTATATCAGAAGTAGTATTTCAACATGCAATCAATGTAAACATTATTAATGAAATATATTACATAATTTTTTTTTTTTTTTTGTAATAAGTCTTTGAAACTCCACAAGCCCACTTCTCCACCAGCTGCAGGTAGAGAGCATGTACTGAGCACCTGCCACGTTCTTGGCTCTAACTTAGGCACTGGGACAGAGACTCAGTTCCCGCCCTTGATGAGAACCGGGGCTGGTGGAGACTACAGGTGCAGTTCTAACCCGGTGAGATGTGCACGTGGTAGAAGGCACATAGGTGCCCTAACACCCACGGGAGGATCCATGGGACCTGCCCTCAAACTCAGTGCAGAGCCCGAGGACCCCCAGGAGGAGCCTCACGTGTCTGGGTGGAAGCGATGGCTTCAGTAAGATGGGAGCTCCAGGAGTGGCTCTTTGGAGAGCAGGCGGGGTGCAGTTTGGGGAGAACCAAAAAGACTCCCCTGGCCCCAGGGCAGATGGATGCTGGGCTCCGGAGGCAGGGGAGGGCGCTTGGCTGGCGGCTGAGGTTTCCCTGGTTATTGAGGATACTAGGACCATGGACAATTTTACCCAGGCCGGAGAGTGTGTGGGAGTTATAGGCAGGGGAGGTGGAAAGGTGGTGAGCGGACACTACCTGGGGCGTCAACATTAGGCGATGCCAAGGAGAGCCAGGGAAGACCCGAGGTTAGAGGAGCGTGGGGCCTGCGGACCTGAGTGAGAGGGTCCTGGGGCTGGGCCCGTGGTGCCGGAGGCGGCCCAGCGGCCCAGGCCGTGCTGCTCGGAGGTCACAGTGGGTGATGGGCTGTGCCCTGGCTGCGCCCAGGGATGGCCCCGCCGGCGGGTAGGTGGCGGGCCACGCGGTGGCGCGGGTTCGGGCTCTTCAGGACCGAGTTCGAAGCCCCTTGTCAGTGTTGAGTTTCGGAGAGGGCGCAACCTCCCTTTCCCTAACCTCCCATTCCATCCCCACCTTTACGTAATTTCCTTTTAGCTTAAAATTTCACTTTGTTAAACATACACTCACATCACACACAGCTGCCGTAGGAGTTGCAAGGAACGTACGGCGCCCCGACATCCGGGAACCCCAGAGGCCAGGATTCTTGACAGTCCGGAGCCCCGGGGGTCAGGAGCCTGGGGCTCTCACTTGGCCCGCCGGTAAGCCCCAACCTCCCGCGTTTCACCAGCTCCCGGCTTCCGCGCGGGCCTACAGGGCGGGGCGGGCGCGAGGGGCGGGGCTTCCGCGGGGGCCGGAGGCGGGGCGGGGCTTCCGCGTGCAGCCGCCCGAGCCCCTCCCCCATCGACCGCCCGCGCTCGATTGCTCTTGTCTGGCGGTGGCAGCATGGCGGCGGGGGCGGTTGAGGTGGCGGCTGCTGTTGTGGAGGTCGGCTCAGCCGGGCAGTTTGAGGAGCTGCTGCGCCTCAGAGCCAAGTGAGCGAGGCGGCGGGCGGCAGGGATGAGGGGAGGCGGCGGGGGCCGGCCGCGACGGCTGCCCGGCTCCCTCGCGCCCGGCCCGGCCTGGGCGGAGCGGCCGGCGCGGCCCGGACCCCGAGGCCAGGTCCCCGCCCCGGAAGGGGAGCGGGGTCCACCGCAGACCCCCGGCCCCGGCCCTCCGGGCGCCCCGAGGCCCGGGTCCCGCCCTGCCGCCCGGCCCGGCCTCCCGGGGCGCGGCGACGCGGGGACTCAGCCGCGGGTCGGGGGTGGGCACGGAGACCCCGGCCCCCGCCCTCTTCGTCACGGGCGGGAGGCGGAGGAAGGCCTAGCTGGGTCGGAGGTCCTGCCTCCTTTCCGAGGGGCGTTTAAGGGTGTTGGTGATGGGGTAGAGCGCACTGTGTGGCGCTGTCCGGGCCGAGGACGCGGGTCTCCTGTTTCCTGGACGGGCTCAGCCGCGGTCCGTTCTGGCTTGGCCCACGTGCCCCTCGCCCTTGGGATGGCGTTTGAAGGAGGCCCACCGGGATGCAGAGGCCGGGCCTGGGGGAACACATGGAAACCCGGAGCTTGCGAGTCGGCGCCGGCGGGCGGGCACGGGGCCTCCGCAGCGGTCTCGCGGCTTCCGCTGGCCGCGCTCTCGGGGGCTGGGCGGTGTCTCGGGGCATGGCCGGTGGGGGCGGCGGAGCGCCAGCCGATTGCCAGGGAGCCAGCCCCAGAGCCGCTGCGCACGTTTCATAACCAGGTCTCAGGAGTGTCCTCTGCGGTGAGAGGGGTAGGACAGTGCCCACCCGGGGGTGTGGGAGCGGACACGCGTGCTGCCTGTC
Organism: Globicephala melas; assembly: GCF_963455315.2. Classification (NCBI taxonomy): domain Eukaryota; kingdom Metazoa; phylum Chordata; class Mammalia; order Artiodactyla; family Delphinidae; genus Globicephala; species Globicephala melas. Next base: position 2,490,548 of record NC_083329.1, on the reverse strand, counting down.
CTCGCGGCGCCTTCGCGCCCGGGCTCTTCTGCGTGCGGCGGCGCGGCTGCGCGGGCTCGCTGGCAGTGGAAGCGTATCGGCGCGAGTGCAGGAGCGGATCGCGGTTGGAAGCGGGTAGTGAGTACGCTGGCGAGCGGCTGAGCTGCGGAGTGCGGGTGCGATGGGAGAGTTGCCGGCGATGGGAAGAGTTCCCGTCTGGCTTCGCCGCCGTGCTGAAGTTAAAGGTGTTCACCAGAGCCGCTCTTGCGGCATTTCCGGTCTTGCTGGGAAACTGCCAGAAACGGGCGAGTGGGGCGGGGGGGGGGTGCGCGAAGGGAATGACGTGGACTCATTGATGAAAGGTGATTCATCCAGCGCTCCCCCCATCTTACGGCGGCCCACTTATGGAGTGCCCCAGAGGCGGCGTCTTGAAAGGAGCAGGGCTCGGTTGGACCTGCCCTTCGTAAGTGTTCACGATCACCTGGAGGACTATTTTTTGCTTTTTGTGTGTTTCACATTTTTGATTTTATGTATCGTTTTTTAAAGAAAAAAGTCATTAAGACATCACAGTTGAAAAAGTTTAAATGTTAATTCTTGCCACGGGCCCGTACTTGAAATGATCCGGAAACCAATATACCTTTTTCGTGGTGATGAGTTTAAATGGGCACATGGGAAGGAAGTGATGCCTGGCATCTGCGGAAGGAACAAATCTCTGCTACTTTTGGTGAAATTGGCAGCATTTCAGAATATTAAATAGTACCTGTTAATGTAGTTACTTAACGTCTACTTTACAAATCTTCATTTCCCAGTATTAAAATTTCATGTGAATTGAAAATTTTTTTGCTTAAGTCAAATAATCAGATGTTTATATGTTACTGAGACCTCTGTTGGTCTATACAGTGGGGATATTAATACCCATTTACAGAGTAATTAAGGTTTTTACCCATTTGTAAAATATTTAACAGTCTATTATTATATGATCTTAATAGATGGTAGCTGGTGTTACCTGCAGAGGAATAACTATAAGAGAACACCTGTAATAACAGAGAAACAACCATTTATCAATCACTAATTATCTTACTGAAAAAGAACCAAGGTTCATTACATTGTTTAACATCACAGTAGTTAGTATTTGAATCTCGTCTTTCTCTAAAGGTTTTCCTTCAACAATGCACCCTGCATATTGGGCTGTCCATGAAGGTGGAGAGAACACTTACATATAATCCAAGAGAGGGTGACAGCGTTTGTTTGTTTCAGGTTTATGTCCTTATGATGTTAGGCATCGTGTACCTAATTGGAAAGTGGAAGTTAAGCATCTAAATATGAGAATATTGTGGATAATGTAAAATAACAACGTTAATATCATTCTTTAATGTTTTCAAAGTGCGTGCATAGTTTTGTTTGATCTTCCCAACCTCCCAGGGTGTTACTGCTGTTTAACAGATGTGGAAGTTAAGTTACTCTTCCAAGCCACATTAGGAGTAATGGAAGTTAAGTTGTGTACGTGTACTTTTTTCTTTTCTTTTTTACTTACGTTGGCACATACTGTTACAAAGTTTGGTAACTTATTTTAATTTTTTAAAAATGTACTCATTGTGAGCATTTTCCCATGTCATTAAACATTCTTTGACACGATTTTTAATGAGCTTATGATATTTTATTGTATGACCATTAAGAAAAGTATCTTGTTGAACAATAGATTTTTACAGTTATTTGCTGTGTAAAATACTGGGAAAATGTTCATATACGTACATTTTTGTCTCTTTAATGACTTCTGTAGGATAGATACTTGGAAGTGTGTAAGTATCTTGAAATTTCAGGAAGGTTCCAATTTAGTTTTTACTGGTAGGATATGAAAGTGCCATCTCACTTTATCCTTTCTTCATTGAATATTATGATTTTAAAAATCTTTTTTCATTTTGGTAAAAAGTGGTATCTAACTTTTAAAAGATTGAGGTATTAACTTATATACTGTAGTAAAATGCACAGATCTTAATTGCTGGGTGTGATGAATTTTGACATTTGTATTAACACAAGTATCCATCATTCAGGACAAGAATATAGAGCCCCAGAATGCTCTTCAGGCTCTTTCCAGTAATCCCCCACCAGTGATCTGCCTTCTGTCCCTGTAGATGAGTTGTGCCTCTTCTTTTACTTTATGTAAATGGAGTCGCAGAACTCCTGGTCTTTCATGTCTGGGTTGTTGTGCTCAGTGTGTTTTTGGGATTCATCCATGCTGCTGTGTATCTGTAGTTGGTTCCTTTTTTATTGCTGAGTGGTATTCCGTTGTGTTAATATACAGCAGTTTCTCCAGTTTGTGGACATTGGGTTACTTGCAGGTGTCGGCTGTTATGCACCAGGCTGCTGTGAACATTCCTGTGCAGTCGTTTCGTGGGCCTGTCTTCCTTCCCACCATCCCTTAGGCCCCAGAGGCCCCCCGCCACGCTGTGCAGAAGCTCTGCGAGAGGAGGCTGGAGTAGGCCGAGGCTCACGCGGGAGGCTTTGCAGGGCCAGGTAGCTCACTTCTGCCCTGCATTCCACTGGCCACAGCTCAGTTCCAGGGCCCCAGCCCGGGACACAAGCGAGACTGAGAGGTGTAGTCTAGCTGCATGCCCGAGAGGAAGAGGCAGCAGGGATTGGTGAAATACTTCCTCCATAGTCTCTACCCACCTACCCACATGTTGAAGCTCCTGCCTTCTGCTGCTGCACTTGGTACCCATGGAGTAGGGGCCCTGCCATGTGTCCTTTCCCACCTCAGGCGGCTCTGCCTTTAGAGCCTCCTGCTTTACTCTTGTGTGCCCCTGGGCAGCCCTCCTGTCTTCCTCGGTCCTGTCTGTGACCCCTGTCCTCCATTTTCCTTCGTTTCAGCACATGACCTTGTTTCCTACCTGGAAAACAGGACTTCCAGAAGCATCTTCCAGAGCTCTTCTTCGACTTGCCCCTCCCCCGACACCTACACATTTACTTGTAGCTTCACCCATTCTTGATTCCTTTGCTCTTGACCCGGAGGAGATTGTCCCTCTTCTCAAGGCGAATTCTTCTCTGCTCTCAGTTTCCCTCTCCTGCCGCCTTTGAGACCTTGAATCCTTAGCTGTCTCTCGTGTCTTCAGCCTCTCCCTCCCCATGTGCACTCTGTCCCCTCACAAAATAAACGATGAAAATTCTCTTGTATTGAAAAAAGCCCATTCCTTGATCCTGTCTTCATCCTTGCTCTCTCTCTGTTTACAGCCCAGTCTCTTACAGAGTAGGTTTCTAGCCGTCTCTGCTCCTCATCCTCAGTCCAGTGGTCTACACGCTGCTTCTGTCGTCCACTGGACTTAACTCTCACTGTTGCTGGTTGCCCTTCCTGCTGCATTTGATGATTGTCTCTCCTTCCTTCTTGACTTCTGGGAGACCCTAGAACCTTGCTGTGTGTCTTTTAGGTCCCTTCTCTGGTCTACCACCAGGGCTCCTTTGCCGCCATCTGTCCTAACTTAGTGTTGATGAGCCCCAGAGGCTCTGCCCTCGGCCTCCTCTTTATCCTCCTGCATGGATGAGCATGCTGCCGGCGCTGTTTCTTGATTCCCAGATCTGCAGATCAGGCATGGACTTCTTTCCTGAGCTCCAGACTATCACAGCCCACTAGACTTCCTTTCCTCTCAGGTTGGCAGCTTCTGTACTGTGATTCGTGGCTAGTGCTATCACTAGCCATCAGTCACTAAGCCAGGAACTTGCAGGTACTGAAATTTAGACTGTGCTCCAGTGCCACCAAATCCTGCCCCCAGCTCTCTGAAGTCCCCAGTGCCTCCCTCGGCTTCCGGCCCCCAACACTGCATGGTAGGCTCCTCCTTCTCTCAATACTTAGCTCACATGAGCCAAGTATTCTATTCCTTTCCTTGCGCAAGGTTAGTTGTCCTTTGTTTCCTTTCTCCGTGTAACATATTTTTCAATGTATTTTCTTCCTGGGTTTTCAGATTTTTTTGTAGTCAAGGGGGATTATATTTGAATTTGGAATTCTGTAAAACTGAAGTGTTTTTCAGTTGGGTATGAGGATAGAATTAAATAGATCTTTGCCAAGATAATTTTATATGAAAATAGTTGATAGGTACATACTGAGATTCTTGAGAATTTCATTGACAATTTATTAATTGCTATTCTGTCATCGATTTTTAGAAAATCTTCTGTAGCATAATAAAAGTATGTGAAAAGCAGCTCCCTTTTTTTCCCTTTGTTTTCTGCTTATATACCTTCATTTGCAACATTTTTTTTTTTTTGGTGCTACGCGAGCCTCTCACTGTTGTGGCCTCTCCCGTTGCGGAGCACAGGCTCCGGACGCGCAGGCTCAGCGGCCATGGCTTACGGGCCCAGCCGCTCCGCGGCATGTGGGATCTTCCCGGACCGGGGCATGAACCCGCGTCCCCTGCATCGGCAGGCGGACTCTCAACCACTGCGCCACCAGGGAAGCCCTGCAACATTTTATTTCTATTCCTATGGTCACTTCATCACAGTACCATGTCTAAAAAGTAAATACTAACATGAGTAGTAGTAACGCATATGCAGTCATTTTTCACAAACGTTGTGCCTTGACTACAGAAATCTAGTTTCCATCTTTCTTTCCTAAGGGTCTCAAAATAGAGTTAATTTACGTGGCTAGTAGTTGAGGTGGATGAATATTCAGAACCACTTCATGTGAGCTAAGTATTGACTCAAGAAATATCATTAACTTGGAAGTTCATCCAAAAGATTCTCAAGACCTTGCAAGTTGTTATATTTCTGTCTGTGTTTAATATAACAAGATTCTAGCAGTACAAAAACAATTCAGGCGGTCCTTGTACAGGTTTCTTTGCTAATAGAATTTGATCTGCATCAGTATTTGCTTATTTCTAAAGCTACTGTATTTTTAAAAACTGCATTTTATGGATTTACAGGTCCCTCCTTGTAGTCCATTTCTGGGCACCATGGGCTCCACAGTGTGGTCAGATGAACGACGTCATGGCAGAGCTAGCCAGAGAACACCCCCAGGTTTCATTTGTGAAGGTACTGTATTTTCAGTGTCATGTCTTTTAAGAATTTAATTCTGATTTATGGGTTAGACTACATTTTATTAACATATAAGGGAGGACTGGTGTGGGATTCCTCATGTTCATAGCTGGTGTTGGGATCACAGTAGATTATTCTTAAACATCTTAAAATGTTTTTGCATTTTTCAAGTACCGAGTGGTGTAAAACTCACCACACTTTCCCTGACACATGCTTGGTTGGGAGGACAGGATGGCAGTTGGGAGAGTGTCTACGTGGGCAAAAAGCAGATGAGATCATTCATTTTGGGGAATTGTGGTTTTAATATAGTAAAGGTAGTAACAAGACTTACTTCATTGAAAAGCTAGGTGTGACATGGAAAGTGATTCAAGAAAGAGTGTGTGAAGGCCGCTGTAGGGACCGGGGCAGTAGGAGGAGTTTGCTGTCGGGACCGGGGAGGTGCAGACCTGCAGGAGAAACTTGAGTTCTTCTGACCTGCCAGGAAGCAGAGGAAAAGGAAGCCAGTCTGTCCCTTGCTGCCTTTGTTTTTTTACCCTGTTGTGCATGCTCTGCATTCCTGGTATCTTTCTTGGGTAGAGACAGTACTAGGAAAGTGAGAGTTGTGACTGGATTAGCTCACTAGGTTTAAGCACATGTAACATTATCAATCAGGACTTAGTACTCATTTAAGCAGCAGGGCCAAAATAAGAACTGAATATCTTAGAAATGAAATTTTGGGAAGGGAGAAAGCTGAATCCTTAGTATTTAAAAAAGCAGACAGGAAACCAAAGCTTTATTTTTATTCTTTAAAAATAAATTTATTTATTTATTTTTGGCTGTATTGGGTCTTTGCTGCTACGTGCAGGCTTTCCTCTCGTGGCGAGCAGGGGCTACTCTTCGTTGCGGTGCATAGGCTTCTCATTGCGGTGGCTTCTCTTGTTGCGGAGCACGGGCTCTAGGCGTGTGGGCTTCGGTAGTTGTGGCACGCGGGGCTCAGTAGTTGTGGCTCGCGGGCTCTAGAGCGTAGGCTCAGTAGTTGTGGCGCGTGGGCTTAGTTGCTCTGCGGCATGTGGGATCTTCCCGGACCAGGGCTCGAACCAGTGTCCCCTGGATTGGCAGGCGGATTCTTAATCACTGTGCCACCAGGGAAGCCCAAAGCCTTATTTTTTAAAACCAGGGTTTGTGAGTTCAGACGATATGTTGGCAAGTATTCCTGTATATGGGGTTAAAAGTGACATCAACTGTATTGCTTGTATGCCGCTTTTTATGTAAACTGAAGACCCAGAATTCCAACATACTAATCCATTTGTATAGTGAGTGATACAATTTTCAGACAGTTTCTATATAAATAAGTGTGCTTTGAATAGGTATTGCACTTAGATGGTTCAGAAATCAAAACAGTATACAAAGATGTACTTTGAGAAGGTCCGCCCCACTCCTTCCCCTGTCAGCCCTGTTGTCCCATCCCGTAAGTAGCTGCTTGTATTAATTTTGCATGAATCCTTCCAGTGTTTCTTTATGCAGATAGAGCAAGTATGAATATAACGGTTAGCTTTTTAAAATTTAAGGACTTATTTAAAATTCCAATGAAATGTGTAATGAAACCTTAGAATGTAACCCTAAAATGTTCAATATAAATAATGGAAGGGAACATTAAAACTGCATGTTTGGTCAGTGATAAAAGATAATGATTACAAGTGAAATGAATGATTAAACATTCAATCATAAGATTAATCAAGATGATGTTAATTGTTGTAAGTCTGCTTTTATGTGTATAATGTTACTGGTTTAAGTAGCACATTGTTCTTAGGTGCCATTTGAATGATTTATTTAAAGTGACTATAGAATTACTTCTCACATTGGTACCAAACTTGGCAGTGAGACTTTAAGTTGTTCAAGTGCTTAAGTGTCTCAGCACGCCAAGGGTTGGGAAGCCCTTATCTGTTGGGGATACCTGAACCCAACTGCACCTGCCATTCACGGAGAGGGTGACAGGGCTAGGTGGGTAGTTTGCCCAGGTCGTTACTTTCTGCAAATTCATTCTGTGGCATAGTTTTTCTTGCTTAGACATCCTCAAAGGTAAAGATCATGTGCGTGGAATTTGGAAGGTAGGTACTTTTAAAGGCCACAGTACTGAACAGTAGTCAGCCCAGGAGAGGTAAAATATTTGAGAGCTCTCTTGGCATTTCCCAGTAAGAGAGGCATGTGGTTCATTTCAAAACAGCTTTCTCAGTGAGAGCTTTGTGAAACTTCTAGGGTATAGAATTGATGTTCCACCACCCTCTGTTTCTTTTGATTTCTTGGTCTTTTTTTTTTTTTTTTAAATGACAGCCATCATTCAGCATTTTTGACTTTGACGTGTAAGAGGTTAGTTCATTCTATGACTTAGATTTACAGAATCATTATATAGATGGTTTTAATCACAGTTTGTGATCATCAACAATTCCTTATTTTGTAGAAGATGGTAAAATAATACCGGAGAAAAGCTAGGATACATTTTTGGTCCCAGTAGTTTGTGCTCATTGGAATAGGTTGCTGAAAGGCAAGATTTTCACACGTATTGCATCTGAATCCCTTCACTTCCTGGACTGATGATATGGTAATAAAGTACCTGTGCTCCTTCCTGGTGCCATGTTTAGGCCGTGTGCTGGTTGCACTCACCTGCATCGGCTGCCACGTCCAGTCAGGTCCTGGGGCTGTGTCCCACCCTGATGTTCTCACACCTTCAGGGGCTTGGAGGAGATCCATGAGTTATTCCTGTTGCTGGAAGTCTCACAGAAACCTTCGTTTGTTCAGAATAAAATTAACCAGCTAATTAAAATATCAAGTGCCGTTGCTTTTCAAATTATGTAAAGTCAGTTTGTTAGCATTTAAAGTGGGAATACGTGTTTATCATTAAATCAAATTGTTTGGTAGATAGACTATTTCAGGATAGTTTCTGGTAGGGGGTGAGAAGGAGGAAGAATAGTATTGGGTCATGAAATTGGGTACCACTAGTCATATTCATGGTCCAAGTCAAATCCATCTTTTTTTTTTTTTTTTTTTTTTTGCGGTACGCAGGCCTCTCACTGTTGTGGCCTCTCCCGTTGCGGAGCACAGGCTCCGGACGCGCAAGCTTAGCGGCCATGGCTCACGGGCCAAGCCGCTCCGCAGCCTGTGGGATCTTCCCAGACCGGGGCACGAACCCATGTCCCCTGCATCGGCAGGCGGACTCTCAACCACTGCGCCACCAGGGAAGCCCTCAAATCCATCTTTTAATAGGAGTGGCAATTTATTTTTAAAATTTTGTAGTTGATTTTATTATTTTATTTTTTAAGTAAAGATTTTGTGTATTTAAGGTGTACAGCATGATGATTTAAATCAAATCCATTTTGTGTGAAGTCTTTCTTGTGTACCTCCATGGCTTTTTTTTTTCCCCCCCTCTTTCCTCTCTCTCCGAACTTAGTCTGTGCCATTGTTTGGACTGTTAGTCGGGGAATATCTTGTATCTTCATCTGCTCTGTCATTTTATTCCCGTTTTGTTGGCTTCTTGACTAGATGGTGGGATACTTGAGGTAGGGACCTTTACCTTACCATGTTTTTTTGTTGTTGTTTGTTCGTTTTTGTTTTTGTTTTAAATTGCTTTCCTTTGTGCAGGTGGGAGCAGAGAATACTGATCAGTTTATTCGGCATCTTAGAGAGCATGTGTAGGATTCCATTTTTTAGGAACTCTAAGATGTCTCTCAGATAATTCTAGTAGAATTGTTACATCTTAAAAATATCCTAGTTTTAATCGATGCTGTCTTGGTAATAAAATAATACCACAATTAACATAGTTTATTAGCTGTTACTGGGCTAAGTTTGGTAAAGTGTTAAAAAAAGTTATCAAAAATGTTAATTTAAATACTATTTTGAAATTTATATTTGACTATCTGACAAATAAAGAATTTGATTTTGAAAATTTTTCCTTTTGTATCTTGTCACAGGGCAGAAAGAAGCCCTGTAGGAGGTATGACAGAATGTCCCGGAATGTCAGGTGGTTTTGTTTGTTTGCTTGTTTTATTGAAATATAGCTGATTTATACTGGAATGTCGAGTTTCATCATTCTGGCCTTAACCTTGGAGGCTCATTGCCACCACTGGCAAGTAGTCATTCCCATTTTGGCTTAGGAATAGTGACCACTGTTAGTTCAATATTCTGTTCAAAATTTATTTCTTGAACACTTAATTATATGCCACACAGTATGCTAGTTGCTGGGAATGTGGAACAGTAAAGGTACAGACAGTAAATGGGTAACACATAGTACCAAGGTAGTTCCAGGTGGTAGTAAGTTCAGCAAAAGAAATGAATAGGCAGGTTATGAAAGGTGGGGACTTGGGTGGGTGGGGTGCTTTATTTAGGTTGGGCTGAAAAGGTGTATCTAATAAGTGAGAGTTAAAAAAATGAGAAGGTGGCAGTCATTGGAAGAGCTGGGAGAGAGCTTTTAGGTAGAGGCTTAGCAAGTGCAGACTTCAGAGGATCAGCAGTTGGCCAGTGGGGCTGGAGGACAGTGAAGGAGGAGAGGCTCTGACATGAAGTTGAGAGGTAGGCAAGGGCCGAGTGGCCTTGTGGGCAGTGGTCAAGTTTTGGTTTTATTCCAGCTACAGTGGAAGTGACATAGTCTGATTCCTAAGTCGATTACTGTGGCTGCCATGTGGAGAATGGTTTGAAGGGGGTAAGGGTGCAGCCTAGAAGCAGGTATACTAGTTAGGAGGCTATTTCACTGGGCCAGGTGAGAGATGCCTTGGACACTAGTGGGGAGAATGTTGAAGTAATGTCGTGGTCTGAGTCGGCTTGTATTTTGGAGGGGGGCACCCAAGGAGACCTGTTGATGGATTGGATGTCAGGAGTGAAGGAAATAAAATTCGTCAGGGTTGTCTCCTTTTTGATTCGAGCAAGTAGATGGCTTAAATGAGATAGGGATGCCCTGGGGAGGAACAGGTTTAGTGGGAGATACCCAGTAGGGATCTGAGTGCAGATGTCGAGTGTGTGGCTTGGAGGCGAGAGGAGCGGTCTGGCCTGGAGAGAACTTGGGTGGCAGTACCATATTGGTGCTCCTTAGAGCAGGGGGTTGTATGAGACCGCTCTGGGAAAATGAGTGTAGGTGAGAGAAGCAGACTCAGAACCAAGTCCTGGGATGTGTAGCCATGTAGTGGTTGGCCAGAGGTGAAGGAAGAAGCCAGGGATTCAGTCTTTGAGAGTTGGAGGAAAAGAAACCACAGAAAGCCAAGGGAAGGGTATCAGAGAAAGTGGGTGTGGTCATCCGTACTGAAAGGTCAGTAAAGTGAAGAAAAAAGGCATAACCATTGGATCTGGTGAAGTGGCAGCAGGGCCGCGGAGAGTGGAGTGAGGCTGGAGCCAGACTGCCTTGCTCCACCGCCCAGCGGTGGTGTGCTCTCGACCGTGTTACCTAGCCTCTTGAAGTTCCAGTTTCTTCCTTAAGATAGTACCTACTGTGACGGTTAAGTGAACTCAGTGCCTGAACGTACTTAGAACGGTGTTAGCCATTATCATCACGATGGTCAGTGGTGACCCTGGTAAATTGAAGGAGATGATGCAGAATTCCCTTCCTCTGGACTCATCTTGCTTTAGTAACACCTCCCTGCCCTCCTCCCCCTTCTCCACAGACACAAAGCACGCTGCGTGGGGAAGGGTCCACGTTTGAGATTCACGGTATAGGAAGCATGTGGTTCCCCCAAAGGCCTTCCGGCTGGGAATCCATTCTGGAAGTATTCGTGTCTGTTTTGTCCTGAAGTCATGTATAAGTCCTATCTTTGAAATTTGACTATTTCTTGTTTGATTGTTTTAGTAGAGAAGTTAACCTAGTATAGTGAAAAAAGCACAGGCTTTGTAGTCAAACAAACATGGGTTTGTTTCTCAGTCCTGCTGCTTATTAACTGTGTCTGGAGTGACCTCTTTACCTGGCTCCCTGTGAAGCTGAGATGATTACATGCCCCATACTTCCCAGGCTGTGACAGGTCTAGGTGCTCTCATGTAAAGGCATGTCGTGGTTTATGGCACAGAGCAGGCCTCCAAGGAAGGTATTAGCTCTTATTGGCCATCTTTGGTCTCTTCGGAATGCAGAAGAAAATTAAAATTAAAAATTTTTAGTATTTATACATTTATCTTCTGCTTCCATTGTTATTAACGGTTATGTTGTCTTACATCCAACGGAAGTATTTCTAAAGAGTTTTAGTGTTGTGAAGGTTTCGGACTTCAGGTGCCCTTGATATTCTGGGGAACAGCTTTGCCTTTAATGGTGCTCCTGGCCCAGGCTCAGGAGGATTTGCCTGTCACCGTTGCCTGTGTCTTATTAAGATCTCGTCTTCTGGGAGCTCATTTAAGGGAGGCACGTGTAGCGATCCTCCTGGCTTCAGCAGGAATTTCAAGAGCATCGTTTGCTTCCCAGAAGAGTTGTCAGTAAGGGACCCTACTGGAAACCAGCGGGAATGTGAGAAGAGATCAAGTTTCAAAAGCATATAGGAATTTGATTGTATGAGTCAGGATGCTGCTTGTTTTGTTCTGGTTTAAAACTCTATTATCTTGTTTCTACTTAGTGTTACCTGGTTTTTGATTTGTATTACTTTTCTGTTAGAATCCAGGAGTGCCAACGATGGGGATCTTCACTGAGCCTGGCCCAGTCAGTGCCCAGTGTGTGGTGGGCACTCACCAGATGTTAGCCGAAAGACAGACAGTGATGCGCTGCCTTTGTCATCACCTTTGTGCTCTTCTTTGGTCTGAGTGTGGAACTGTATGAAGGAATATGGCACAGAAGTTTCTTATATCTTAGAAAGAGTCTCTTCTAAATAGCTGTCTCCAAGTGCTTTACCTTCTCTTTGTTCTTTTTTCAGTTTTATTGTACATTTGACATCGACTTTAAAATGTATATAATTTTTCACAATGGAGAATGAAAATAATTTAAAATATTGTTTCGAAAGGGCGTTGTAAAGAAACGAGAATTAAGGTGATAAGAGAGCACCCAAGGGTGCATGGGCTGGAGACACACGCCAAAGACAGACGGCTGCTTCCCGCTTTGTCACTGCCGCCCGTTTGATGGGCTAGGGCTCCAGACAAAAATAGTGTCTCCAGCCCGGTGGGGGTCTTTCACTCCTGAAAGAATGCAGTGTATATAGTTTAAACTCTTTAGCAGTAGAATTTATCAATAAATTTTATTTCCTACAGGTGTAGTGTGAATTTAGATTTTTATTGGTTTTCAGAGTTTATATTACATTGACAGTCCCCTGAGGGAAAGATACAATGTATCTCAGTCTTTCTCGAAGTATACAGTTTAGAAAGTCCAAGTAAAAAGCTTGAGGTAATTGTGTTTTAATTGTTTAGAAAGGGCGTTACTAAATACTGTTTAAGCTTATGTATCAGATACCACATCAGATCTTGTTGAAGGGCTTCAAGGAAATTGTCGAATACAGTGTGGTCATCTTATTTAAAATGCACTTAAATGTATGAATAGACCCAGAAGCAAGTAACCTAGCAAGGTATCTGCTTTGGGTCCAACAGCCTTGCAGGAGTTAAAAGTAAAATTTATCAGACATCAATAGTTTATTGAAGAAATACTCCTTTTTGCTTCATAATTTGCAGAAGGCTGGAACTGTCAGTCATGATGTACTGCCTCTTGAAATTAGTCAATAGAGCAAACAGCAAGAATTGCTGTGGGCAGAAAATAAGCACTGTAATCATGACATAACTGGGGTCAGTGATTTATGGATTTCAATATAGTCGTAGCTGCATATGATTGAAAATTTACTAGGTCACTAGTGCACCAAAAATTTTATTCACAGCCTCCAGGCATCTTTTGAAATGTGCAACAAAATAAAAACCTCTGAACCTGTTTGGATACTGCAGACTCAGTGGATGACATGCCAGCCCAGTGAGTCTCATTTAAATGTAAATGTGTCATAAACTTTTGTACCGTACTCTTTAAAAAACATCAACTACTTGAAGGGATAATGCATGTGAAACTGATTTACATATTGAAGTAGTAAAAAAGGATCTTTTTATAATCACGCTTAAATTCTTTTATTTTAAAGTTGGAAGCTGAAGCTGTTCCTGAAGTATCTGAAAAATATGAAATTAGTTCTGTTCCCACCTTTCTGTTTTTCAAGGTAAGGATAAGATGGCAGAAGAGGTCGTCTGCCTGCAGTGGGCCACGGGCTGTCTGTGCTGGTTCCTTTGCCCTCTCCCCTGCTCCCTAAACATTAGGCATTTGCTTGCTCCTGGCTTTGCCCTTCTTGTAGTCTCATCGTTTACTTGGCCTTAGGGGTCCTGGAAAAGGGGCATGGACTGTGGAGGTCCAGCCACCAGGATTGGAGAAAAATTCTAGATACATGGTTGTAAACCCAGCATGTTCCCTGAGTTGGGTCAGAAGTTGGTTGTTTGGGGCATGTGCCTGGACGTAATGAAACATCTGGCTGGTTCTGGTTTGATTAATGACTCCTTTAGGAAGTGGGTGCAAATCAGTGCTTCAGGGTACCTCTGGGTGTTAGCATGGTCCCCCAGGTACCTCATTTATACTTAAGAGTAGATTTGATCCCAGCGAGGGTGGGGAAATCCTTTCTGACCTGGTTTGAGAAGTAGTGCCGTTTTCCTAGTATGTTCCTAAAAAGAAAGAAGAAAATTATTTATTTCTAAAATTGAGATGCATAGCAGGTAATCTGTAATCAGAGTTTAAAAAACTTTTCCAGTGATGATGTTGACCTCTTTAAAAACTGGCTAGAGCTATGGATTTGTGCTCGTTGTAATTTTAGAGCCTGAAATATAGAGATGATGAAGAAATGCACACATACTCTAAATGACTTTTTTAACTTTAGAATTCTCAGAAAATGGACCGATTAGATGGTGCCCATGCCCCAGAGTTGACTAAAAAGGTTCAACGACATGCGTCTAGCGGCTCCTTCCCACCCAGTGGTAATGAGCACCCGAAGGAAGACCTCAGCCTTCGCCTGAAGAAGTTAACTCACGCTGCCCGCTGCATGTTGTTCATGAAGGGAACTCCTCAGGAGCCGCGCTGCGGTAAGGGGCTGCTCGGAGGATACTCACCGGGAGGGGCGCAGTTGAGGCGGTGCGCTCTGTGCAGGCTGCGCCATATATCTGATACTTGTGTTCAGACACCCTTAGAAGAGTGGGACACGTTATAACTCCCAGGAGATTCTATAATCAGGTGTGAGAACTCGTTTGCAATGTAGACTTGGAGAATGTTGGAACCAAAAGGCATCTTGGAAATCATCTGATTCAAAATCTTCGTTGTCTACTACCTAAGTCCCAGTGAAGGTGACTTGCTCGGGTCACTGGGTAGCAGAGTTGGGATTAGGTTCCGGCTGCCAGACTGCTGTCTCCATTAATGGGCTTTTGGGCTGTACAGTTAATTTTGCTCTTAACACTTACCTCTCTTTCTTGGCAGCCTCCTTTTATTCACATAGTCCAGATTCAGCAGTTTGAAAATGTACAGAATTGCAGTAGTGTTCCTGTGTCTACCCGGTGTACTTCTATTTTCTCTCAACGTCTCATGACTGTATTATTCACCATTGATGTCAATTCCAATTTGTAGCTGCTCATAATTTAAAGATTCCCACTTCTGTGGCTTATAGTCACTCTTATTGTCTTACCACAGGTATGCTTGGAATTTTGTCCTTGAGTAAGTCTCAGAGTTATTTGGCCCCTCTGGTATTGGGGTTACGTTGTTTTCTTTTTACTGTGCCTTGTACAACATTATTATGCTGCATAATGGAGCATTTAATGCCTTTTGGTGATGCATGTTTGTTTCAACTGCACAGGAGGGATTTATTAAGACAGGTGGCAGGAAAGTTGAGTGTGTTATTGATGTGATTACGGCATGGCCAGTGTGACTTTACAATATAGCCAAGCTTCCAATATAAAGTTAATTGTAAATTCTTCCCTGTATAGTTAGCAAATTACATATTAAAGTATGGAACAGTCTAGTTGTAAACGTAAAGTTTCATGATGAATTCTGTCTTAGGAAGATAAAGAAATGGTTCCTTTTTCTTTCAGTTAGGCTTGAAAATTTTCCTTGCCAGTATTTCCATGTCAGATGCCTGCTGTTTGTGTATTGAAAGGCTAACTTAGTCTATACTAGAGTTAACCAAAGATAGCAACAGATAGTCTCTGTGTTTTGGTTGTTGGTTTTTAATGGATGTTGCAGCTGGTTCAATTTCTCCCATCAGGCATGAAAATCACTTCTGGTACTTTATGTGGTGACCTAATAACAGGGACTTAAATCAGTCCAGTGGATTTTATTTAATGCCTTCATTGAAGCCTGAAGTGCTGTAGAACTGGTTGTAAGATGTGGAGGAACCGGTGAGACAGGTTATACACAGGAAACCTACAGTAAAACCAGTAGAGTATTATTTCCTTTGGGAATGAACAGTAGTGTTCTCTTAATCGTTTCTGAATAATAACCTAATGAAATTGGCAGCTGGTAAAAACTGAAGCTTAGGGAAGGTATTCTGAGGCAGCAGAGGGGAAGGTGATAGATACACTGGAAAGCCTAGCAGACTAGATGTCACGACAGGTGAGCTGCAGTCCTAACTGCCCCTATGCCTGCCACCTGCCTTGATAACTTGAGGTACAAATCAGTTACTTTCCGTGTGACTTCACTTCTTCTTTGGGTGTTGGGGGTTGGAGCCAGTCTTGGAGAGCCTTTTCAATTCAGATGTTATATGATTATTCAAATAAATTAGAATTATACTTAGAAATAATCATTTTTCTGCTTACCTTTTCATTAGACTGGATTTATGATGTATTTCTAGTCATTTTTATATTAACCGTCTGAGTGACATTTGGAAGACTGTACAAATAACGAGGTAGAATAAAAAAGAAACTTTGAAACATTTCAGAGCAATAGGAAAAAACGCTGTATTATAGACATTTAGATAAATACTTGGGGAATTAAAAAAATATTTTGATACATATTATAAACAGAGTTTCATTCCGTACAAGTACTTATTTTATTGTTTATAATTTTTATAACTACACTTTAATAGGCTTTTCTGTTTCCCAGTATTTTGGTTTCTGTTACATCATGTCTTTCTATCACATGTAGTAAATAGATTATTTTAGAGTTTTGGTATTCTTTGAAAAAACATCTACTTAAGGATTAATTGGGAGTCTTTTATTGTGACTGTGCCCTGCTGCTTCCTTCACTGATGCTGCTCTGATTCTGTTTGTCCTTTTCTGTGTGCACTGCTACACAAACTGCCTTTATCTTCAAACTGTTCTTTTACAGGAATGTACACGACTTTCACCCTCTTCCTTTCTGAGCCTGTTTAGTGGACAATTGTTTTTGCTTTTCTGGTGGTATGTTAGAGATGAGGCGTAGGCAGAGCCTCCTTTATAAAAGAATGGCCATCAGTGCTTACGAGCTCAAGTGGCTGGTATTTCCATATTTTGCACAGCATTCACTTTGAAAGCACTACCGTCAGTAACATGCATTACTCCCTTTGGACGCCCGTTGTGGAGTAGAGCTACACTTGATTTTTCATTAGTGGGCCCCCACCTTGCTTTCAGTTAATCAGAAAAACATGAATGAATAACATTTAAATTTTGCATCAAGGAGACCTTGAAAGCCGTTTCGGGGTCTGCCCTGGAATCTACTTGGACTCAGCCGAGCCCCTGCACATTGCACATCTCTGTCTTCTCGACCTTCACTTTTGGGCTCTACCTAGAGAATGGTATGGTGTATTAGGAGCCTGACATGTTGATAGGGTCTCAGTCGTCAAAGAATTAGATTATCCTTATTCTGTGCTGCTCAGGAGGACAGGAAAGAGAGGGCTCTCATGTTTTAGGATGCTTTTCAAGAAGAGCTGAGATGTACATCTTTTTAAACAGAATGATAAATCCTTCAACATGCAGGTTAATCAAGTTATTTGGGAATTCTTGTATCTATTTCTACTAACAAAGCTTTTAGCAAAGCAAAAGGTATTTGAACCACAGTGCAAAAATTTCTCCTGCAGTGAGAGTCATCTAACTGTTTTACTTTTTAAATCAGACACAAAAACATTGCAGGTTCCACAGTGTTCTTTAGGGTCTCGTTGTTGTTACGTAGTGGGACAGTTAGGCTCCTTATTCATGTCTTCTGTCATGAGCAGAAATGATTGTGGGTAGAAATGGTGGTTCTGGGACAGTTAAACGTGGTTTTTCTACTTTTAAATATTTTTATTGCATGCATGAATTTTTCCTAAAAAAAGTGGGTGTAAACATTTTGTTATTAGAATAAAGCCTTCTCACTATTTTATCCTTAAGCATAACATTCCAGTCTGCCTCTTTAACCCTTAAAAATGCAACTCTACCAGTCAGTCTTTCTAGTCTGCATGTAATTGCCTAAAGCAAAAATAAAGCTTTTTCTCAGCCAGTTACAGTAGAAGTGAGTTAATATATTGGCAACAGAATAACTATCAGCAATCAGCCGTTAGCTGTTTACTAATGAACTCCCAGATGAATGAAAAATTTCAGAATCAGTGTTTTACTTCGGGCTGTACATGAACTTAACACTTCAGTTGTAGGAAAAGCAACTTATGTGCTATACAAATAAATACTGGTACTTCATCTCAATGAACGGCAGATCTAAAAATGTCTGGAGCCAGTAATAGATCCGTGTTTTAATAGTAAAAGTGCTTTTTGCAGGACATCAGGTAAAGCCTCTTCATACAGTTAATTTTATACTGAATTTCGTGGTTTGATTTTATTTAAAAATAATTGCAGATGCTGTTAAATCTTCCAGGAATTTTGAATCTGAAGGTTATTTTCCAGCGGATTACGACTGTTTGAAAAGAAGAATGATGGAATGTGAAAGAGTAGAGTACAGAGTATTGAAAAACAATGGGGAAGAATGAGCTTATAGAAAGAAAAATACTCTCTTTTCAGACAAGACTAATAGGTTTATAAAAGATTGATATTCACACTCTTATTCTTCAGTACTAATGTCATAATAAGAAAATGATGTCAAAAAAGTACAGAACAAAAAAAAGTATAATCAAATCATGGAACATAAGATTGTCACTACAGTGAGGTAAAAAAAAAATCACATTACATACTTTGGGGAATATAAATAGTTTTAGAAAAGAAACTGTCAAGTTATGACACCAGATGAGAAAGGATACCAGCAGTCTACTGACAGTTCATGTATAACAACAGAGAAGATAGCTCTGAAATTCAATGTGCTGTATCCATTCTAGACTAAAAGAGAACACACTGCTTCTTGATTTTTAATTTATTCTGTTTAGGGATGATGAAAATTGAGAACTATTGAAATGGGTACACAGGAAGTAGTAAAAGGGCAGTAGAAAGCAAACAGAATTGGGTTTCCAGGTATGGTCAAGTACTAGTTAAAAATAACAATTGTAGAGTTTTTTCCTCCACCCAGTGTTGATTCTCATAGATTCACAGAACAGCAGAGCTGGGAGGGACTGTCTGGGCATCCATGTCAGTCCCCTGATTGATGGGAAAGTGCAGGGGGGCAGAGGTGGCTGTCCAGGCCTGAACTGTGCCTCCCCTTGGTGAATGGAGCTGGTGCTGGGGCTTGAGGTCTCTGCTTTTTGGCCAGTACTGTTTTTCCTACAACAAAAATACCTAATATTGAAGAGGAACTTCGATAAATAAACATACTTTGTTTTTGTTTGTTTGTTTAAACTCATGATACTTTAAAAAGTTAAGCCATACCTGAGCATGTGATGTGGTTCAGCGTCAGAGAAGGGGTTCTTGGACTTTGCTTCCTCATTACATACTATTCAGCCATGCTAATTAAATCATTGATAAAATAGAGGCAGGCATCTATGTTCAGTAGATAACATGTAATCTGAATTAATTTAAAATTGTGTGTATTTGAGAGAGAAGTTAAGTTCTTGATTTTCTTTTTCTGTACGCAGGTTTCAGCAAGCAGATGGTGGAAATTCTTAACAAACATAATATTCAGTTTAGCAGCTTCGATATCTTCTCAGATGAAGAAGTTCGTCAGGGCCTCAAAACCTATTCCAATTGGCCCACCTATCCCCAGCTCTATGTTTCTGGAGAGCTCATAGGAGGACTTGATATAATTAAGGTTAGACTTGAGAAGACTAGACCTTATAAAGAATTTTCATATTTAAGCATACTTTTATAAGTGCTGTATTAAATCTAAAGTATGAATTTCTTAAGGTTCTACCTTTATGAATATGAATCTGAAATAAATACGAAGTATTTCTGATGAGATGATTCATTAATATTTTATATTATGGCATGAACAAGGAGATTTATGTTATAATAAATGTTTCTTAAACTTACATGTATGTTTATTTTAGGAGCTAGAAGCATCTAAAGAACTAGATACAATTTGCCCCAAAGCCCCCAAGTTAGAGGAAAGGTAAGCGTTTTAAAAGTTTCAGTCTGCTATTATTTTAAAAACATTTTTAAATTTTCAGTCTTTGCATTACTCTTTCTGTGTAGAAATCAGAGATTTGCTTTTATATGCCAAAGTCATAATTGTGTCATTTGCAAACTAGTCATGCAGACTTGGGAAGGTCTGATTTGGATGGAGAAAATTTTGTACCGATTTAATGATTATGTGGAGGATAGTCTTTGTTTGATAGAAATGTCATTGTCACCATGGAACGACCAAATTTTAGTTCTCTCCATTTCGGAGCTGGGATCCAGTTGTCTTGGCGTTCAGGTTTTAGTAGCGGTTCCTGCTCACAGCCTAAAGCTGGCTTACTTGTGTTTTCTTCTGTTGCTGTCACTATCCTGGTAGAACGCTGTGAAAAGTGGTTGAGTGTGGAAAGCAGATGCTGTGCATGGAGTTCGTGTGTAAACACTTGGGGGAATTCTCACTGCCTTTCGAAGAACTGGTAATTTAAAAATTTGAGGAGATTTTAGAGCTGTAAAATCTCTTTTAGTTTTATGAAGGATCTCAATCTGCTTTCAGAGACTTTATCTTATAGAAAGTTTGGGCTTTGGCCAGTAGGAAGACTTAAAGTTAGGATTTTAAATGTAATAAATATTAATTAATGTAGAGGATTAAAAAGCAATTTATTTTGAAATACAGCAGCATATCAGCCATTCCTAGTCGGGGCTTGACTTTGTAAGGTAAAACTTCCTGTTGTAATTTTCTTATCATTTAACATTTTGAGATTTTCTAAAAGTGTTTAATAATAAACACCTCATTTATCTGTTTCTGATTCATGAAGTAGTCCTCATAGTTTGCATGTATGTCGAGCTGACCTTTAAGTGCCACATTTTCTCACATGATTGGCGCCTTTACTGCCTTGTGGGTAGAAAGTGCTGCCCCTGGTTCCTTTGATGCTCTGGTGTCTCCAGTTGGGTTTCTGCTGTGCGGCCTGGCGGCCATGGAG